>NC_135159.1:11420499-11723529 GCF_050948215.1 Halictus rubicundus | reverse complement strand
CATTCGAGCGTAGGGTTTAGCGTCCTCCAAGATCGACTTCAAGTATCCAATAACGTCCATCGTTTTGTACTTCTTCGACTCGATCATAGTCTTCAGAGGCTCCTGCAGCCGACAACCTTGCGTGTTCAGGTTCCACAAACGAGAGAGCAATCCCATTTGCGGAGGCAACTCCATAATATCAGGATTTCCGCTTATGTTCAACACGGAAAGATTATTCAGCTCGTAAATGTTCTGAGGTATTTCTTTCAGTTTGTTATTGCTGACGTCCAACATGCTGACGTTAGGGAACAGCAAATACAACTTCGAGCCAGAGTAGGTCATCTTCATGTCTTTCTCGACATTTTCCTCGTCCAAAGCTGGCATCTCTCCGTCGTCGATCGAAGTCAATTGAATTCTGCTGAGATGATTGTTAGCTAATATCAGTGTTCGCAGATTCTCCAGTCGAAGATGGCGCCTGTGAGTGCAGACTGACATCAGAACCACGTCTCTCAGAGACGTTGCTGTCTGTCTATTGCTACCTGGGACTATCGGAGACTGGACATTGGTAGTGGGACAGTAGCAGGCAGTGTTAGCCTGCTCCATTACATCGGCACTGTCCACCTGCGGCAAGCTGGGCCACCTAGAGATCTGATTGTTGGACAAGTCCAATTGTTTCAGGCTCGCAGGGTAGGATGTTATGTGGCTCATGGATCTTAAAGAATTATAAGCCATGTTCAGTCTGACTAAATTAACAGCCAGACAAGGTAACGCCACTGGGATGCTGTTAAACAAGTTATGTGCTAGGTTCAAAGATGTTAGAACAGACCTAGCTCCGTTTTCATTGTCATCCGTGATCTTTTCCGAAACTTGGACCGACTTGGTCCACACATGCGGACGATTCATCTCGATGATACGAGCGTTTGCTATTTTGGTGAAGGACTCGAACTCCAGAGAGTCTTCTCGGGACATGCCTAATTGCGACGCTATGCTCGGACTGTGATTTAAAGCGTCGTCTCGCTGAGATTTGCGTAGAATGTTTTGAGACACCTGACTGGGCAGGTCTTTGAGTAGATTGAAGGACGCATTCAGCTCTTTGAGCTTCGGTGCTCGCCATAGATTGTCCGGGAGACACTGTAGTTTATTGTTCGAAACGTCCATTACTTCGAGGACTGGTAGACTCATGATAAACTCGGGCAGTTGCTCTAATCTGTTGTCCTGAAGGTATATCTCCTCCAGAACAGGACACAATTTGTCCTTCTGGCTTTTTGGATCAGCAGTCAGGCTGTCTATCTTGTTCTGAGCCATGTTCAGGTACCGTAGGCTC
This sequence comes from Halictus rubicundus, assembly GCF_050948215.1. Taxonomy (NCBI): domain Eukaryota; kingdom Metazoa; phylum Arthropoda; class Insecta; order Hymenoptera; family Halictidae; genus Halictus; species Halictus rubicundus. Next base: position 11,722,226 of record NC_135159.1, on the reverse strand, counting down.
TGTAGGTAAAATAAAGTAGAAGGTACAGAAGTTATAGAATTACGGGAAATATCTATCCTTGTAATAGCGTAGAGGACCAAGTCGTTATTCTTCGCGTTCAGTTTCTTGTTAACGTGCAGCACAGCGTCGACCAGCCACTGAGACCTAATTTGCGAGAGATGACACTGTTGATTGTGCCAGTTTATCATTGTCGGTATGTTCGGAAACAGTGTCGAGTATGTGACATTCCCGAAAGAAGGCAACGCTGAGAAATGGGAGGTCTGAGTGCACTCGGTCATTGCTTTTTTATTAATTTTGTACTCGGAGTCCGGATAAGCCTTTATTGACAGAAGTTTCGCTGTTAACGGCTCGTCCCGGTTTTGTGCGGCGATTTTTATAGCTTTGCACGTGTTGTCGACAGCACCATGCTTCAGTAAAAGATCGGCTATCTTTATGTCTTGCTGCAGACAAGCTATGATTAAAGCACTGGAGAAGTTGCTCTCTGCATCACTCTGATCGTAAGGAACTTTTAACGGTAGATTAGGATCAGCACCTGCCATTAGCAAAGCAGCTACTACGTCTGTGTGCTTGCCTTTCACAGCTGCGTGCAAAGCAGTCTCGTTACCATTATTACAATATAAATCGAAATTCAAGGGACACATCATGTTATCGTCTTTCTTATCGAACGCTTTGCTCCTGAAATTCAAGCTGGACATTAACCTCTGAATCCCACTGGAAATCTTTCTTTTCGACATTGGCAGCGGTTGGGTCACTCCCATATCCTCCTCCTTAATTTTCCTCGCTTTCACTTTGTAATTCAGCAACAGTTCCACGATCTTAATATTTCCAAGCATGCTGGATATGTAAAGAACATTCTGCCCCGTCACATCTTGAGTGTTTATGTCAAACGGCATATCGTACTCGAACTCCCCTGACGAGTCTTTGTAGCATTGGTACATGTGTTGCGGGTATTCGAATTTTAATAGTAAATCGATAACTAAGTAGTGACCGTTTATAGCCGCTGCATGAATTGGCAGCCATTTTTCCACCGTCAAAGACTGTATCTGCTTAGGAAAATGTCTGAGAAGAAGATCCACGATCTCCACCTTGCCATTATAACAGGCAATGTACAATGGACAGTACTTGGTCACAGAGTGCGTTCTGCAATCTGCGCCATTGTCCAAAAGTAGCCGCACTATGTCTCTGTGACCCATTTCACAGGCTGTGAACAACAATGTGTTCGCACCATTGGGTGCCATGTTAACAATATATTCGACATCGGACACAAGACCCTGGATAATGTTCCTAGCTGCCACTGTATCTCCCTGGATGCAAGTCGCGCGCAGAGAAGCATGTGTTGCCAGCTTGGCCAACTCATACTTCTCTGCCGCAGAGATTAGTAGATTCTTGCAAGCCTCCTGTTTGTTTTTCTCGACTATGTCTATCGGTTTCTCACCGTTATTGTCTGTGATCATCAAGTCTGCGTTGAATTCCAGTAGCTTTTCGATGTTGGAACTGTGACCATGTTCTGCACAGATGTGCAGCGGTGTTCGGTAGTGGCCTCTGGGCCCACAGGGGATGTTCGGATTAGCACCGGCTGATAATAGGACGTCCAAGCATCTCGAGGTTTCTGTGATTGCTGCAGCATGCAATGGTGTCCTGCCCCATGAGTCCTGGCTGTTTATGTATTGCGCGTGTTCACCTCTTAGAAGGTCTTCTAACAGTTCTGCGTTGTCCCATAAAGCGGCTTGGTGCAGCAGACGGCCAGGGAAATCTTCATCGATTGGGGTATAGTCTTCCATGACGGAATCTGGAATGATTTTGCCATAGAAACACCAGCTCACCATAAAAATATAACATAACAGCAATGTTAAATTAAATACAAGTATGCTAATACTTACAAACTTATCTATAAATTTTTATTATTTCCAATTGCATATGTGCTTAGCTGGTGCATTCTTCTTTTATGGTATTTTGCACAGCTTTTTGCTCGAGATCAGTCAAAATTAAATGTTTCATTGTAGATTTTATAGTTATTTGCGAATTTAAATATTTCCACTAAATCTAAAGTGGAAATTGAGTATTTAAAATTGTTTATAAACATTTGAGAAATGTTAATTGTCACATTTTCGATCTATATAGTTTCTATTTTATTTCGAGTTACGTATTGTTTTGGCAATAATAAAAATATCATCAGTTTTTTATTGTTGATATTGCCATATTTGGTACGCTAAATTAAATCTACACATACGAAATTTTTTGTATACCTATAAACGTGAAGATAAATGATTGTTGTGGAAATCATGATTTGTTTTGCAACTCACTTTAGTCATCAAACATCCTTCATACTTTTTTTTTCTGTTTTTCTTACATTGACAGGATAATGGTCACTGTCAGTTGATATTGTTAACGTGAAACGTGAGAACAACACTAAACTCACTCGGTGATCGCCATTTTGTCAGACCTCTTTATCGACTGTACACACCTTTAAATGCAGTCCCACGCATCAGTGACATCGAATCGATTAAAATAAATAGTATCTGACATTACATAACATCGTCATTAGACTGCAGATTTTTATGCAAATTCTCTTTTTCGTTCATTAAACAAAAAATAAAATAACGGAAAATTTTCTTGCGTTGACTGGAAGAAAATAAAATAAAAATCCTATTAATCTTCATTCATATACGTAATCCCTCGCATTTCCAAATTTTAAACTGTTTTCCCTTGCATTTTTTAAGTGGACAAGGATCCACAACTTAATCATTGATCTGATCTATTCATTGATTTTATTGTATTATAATTTTGTTTTTCTTACTGATAACAGAAGTTTTCGGTTAATTTTTCTTATACTTTTTCGTGAATAATAATTACTGGTTTGATTGATTTGTACAACAGATATGTCGTAATTTAAAAGATTGCGCAAGTAGTCAATAGATAATATAAAATATACGAAATATAAGGGAATAAATATATGGAAAATATAAATTATAAAATACAGAAAATATAAAACATAAATCATAGAAGATATGAAATATCTGTAATGTATAGGTCGGCTCAGATAAACTCTTGCACTGGATATAGAAAAGTGGTATTCTTTTAATTAGAAAATTAGAAAATTTTTACACAATACACAGTAATGAACATTTTACTGGCAGCCTTCGAGGCTCAATGCTCTCGCCAAATTTCTAGCAACAGCCAGCCTAAAAATTTCAATTTCTACTTGAAACTTAGGGTCATCACCATGAGCTTCAACGCAACGTAATAATTCGTAACAATCGTTGGAGGATATGATCACATCTTGAGCTTCCAATAATGGGATAGCATCGGACAAAAGAATCGACCAGAAGCTAAAATGAAAATTTTTTTACCGATATCTTCTTAATCAATTTCAATCCTATTTTAATCTATATTTGACTTACTATTTTGGAGTTAGATTTGAGACTAAAAGGGACACCAATAAACTTGCTGCTTCTTTGAACTCTCCAATGTTATACATTTGATGAAATTCGCAATATTTTCCTATAAGAGAAATGCTATTACAATAGTTGTCGCTTTATTTTAAAATTAACATAACTTTCCAGAAAATATTCTAAAATTTATTTTAGTACCTAAAAATGTAAGCCTATCACTGGCCATCATACAGAACCCTAAATTCTCTAGAAGATCACGACACTCGAGTTTGCCAGTGTCTGCATATTGTTTTAAAAATTGATCAGCTATGTAAGTTACAAAACCACTGTCCTGTCCCTTTAATGCCCATGCAAGCGCATTTCCAAGTCTGCCGTGTTTTATGCACTTTATTCCCTGGATTTTGCATATGCTAGTCACTGAAAAAAAATTCTTAAATAATTACTACATTGTAAGAATATTAAATTATCTAAAACTACCAACCAATATGGTCCATTCTATTATCGCGAGCTATATCCATAATTTTATTTATTCTTGCTTCCGATCCCATCGGTAACGATTGTATCAACAGTTCGAGTCTTGCTAAACCTTCCATAGGACAGTGCATTAAATAACTTGCACCACATTGCCAAAGAGAATGATGTTCCATTAATGCATTGCCATATTCTAGTATTAGAGACTCATGAAGCTGGCTTGTGACCCTTAAACAGACAAAATTATTTTCTATTAATTTAATAGAATATTGTAGTTTTTTTTTTTGTGGTTTTCAAAGAAAGAAGAAGAGACAAATTTTGCCTCAAAGAGATTGACGTGATAAAGTCGTCAGAGTTTAAAAGGAAAGTGATCATTAAATCACTTACTCGATTTGATCTTTGTCTAAAACTTTAAGTCTGCCACAAGTGTATAGTAAATCCACTAAATGAGTTGCAAACCATCCATTATCTCCCATATACTGTATTTCCTTAATAACTTGATGCAGATCGCTTTCCATCAAAGCTCGTATAGCATTATCGGATGGTCTATTAGCCTGCCATCTTTTGACAATACTGTTCGCATGATGTGAAAGCTCAGGCTGTTTGCAACATGGAGATGAATAAAACAATTTGGCTGCTAACAGTTCGTACCAAGCATCCGTATAAGATGTTAATTGCCACAGAACTTCCTGGTCTCCTGAAATTAACTAAATTGAATTTTTTTAAAGAATCTAAAATGATTAAATATCAGGTCATTGTGTTTATATATGACAATATTATGAATACCTTCATAATCATTTCTAAATCCTGATCAACGATGAAATCTTTACTACTCAAATGCGAGCCTAAATCTAACTGCCAGTGCTTCCAACGCATATTGAACTCGTTTACTGAATAACCACCATATACGTTGTACACTGGCATTGTTTTAAGTATATTGTCGGCAATAATGAAGGCAGGATCGTCTGCTTTACTGTGCAATGCTAGAAGAGCTCGCACTGATTCCAATTTCCCTTGTAACGTGCAACGAATCAGTGTCTCCCAGTAGTTAGCATGTTCCAAGTCTGCACCAATTGTCTTTAAAGTCAGTATTTTATTTGCCATACGTTCTGTAGATGGAAAGTGAAATTTGATCCATTCTAACAATTGTGGTAGGACTACGTCTCCTAAATTTAAAAAGGGCAATGAATTGTAATCAATATAATTAATGTACAAATCTATTAAATGGAACAAAAATCTTTACCTGGTACAATATCTATATATAAAATTTCTGTTAAGTGCCAGACACATTCAATCTGATAAAATATTGTAAGAAAATTCTCCAGCGATTCTTTCTTGTCTGACAGTGATTTTCCACATATATCTTGTAAGCTTTCTATACATGCTCTTAAGATAGATCTATATTGTTTGCTATGTTTCAAAAGCTCTGGCCTAACATCATCGCAAGACAATTTAATTTTTCGAATGGATAAAAAGACACCATTACTTTCATTTACTAGTTTGCGCAATTGTGGAGAAAATAAAATTACTTCTGGCTTTAAAATGTGTACAGTTGGACTGTATTTAGCGAAGTCTTTGTTTTGCAAGTTTTTGGTGTTGTATATGCTGACTTTGTTGCTGTTTACCCAGTTTGCTGACAGTCGTTCGTTTTTATGGACATTTGGAATGTCCTGAAAATGAAAAAATTACTATAAATGAATTTCTGTGGTTAATAGCCTCGTCAAATTAATCTTTGAACAAATATAAGCCGTGTATAAAGGTATAATTCAATTTCTGTAGATTACGTATCCTTTTACAAAATTTCAATGATAAACCAGACATTAAAAAGGAGTTCATTTAAGTAGTATTATCTGTTTGTATTTCTAAACATTTTTCATTCAACAAACAAAAAAGTTTTCACGGCATCAAAATAACAGTGATGAGGTTAAGTATTATAGGTTATGTATGATTTCAAAACATGCAGTTAAAAAAAATTATAGTACTTACGATAGTCGGAGGATTTTCGACTTCGCCCATAATTGTTAGTTAAAACCTTCAATTCGAAGTATTTGTTAATTTTGGTTAATTACATGAATTTTACATTCGTGGTCAATTTTCTCTGCACTTTTCCCACAAATTAAATGTACAGTAGCGGCTATCGATACTGACACGTTCGATTACGATTGTATCGTTACGCGACCCCAAAAACGTCATGGTGTCCCGTGATGGCGCCATTTTTCCTTTATTATTAATTATTACAGATTTCAGGGCTTGGTGAGGATCCCTTGAACCATCTACGTAAATATACTTCTTACGTTCTTATATATATAAGGATATCCTCTCTGATACCGTCAATAGAACCGTCAATTAGAAATTATCCTTGACTAGTAACTATCTAGTTACATTTAAATTGTATTTTATGACTGTAATTCTTATTTCAGTCACAGAGGTCTCTTGAGACTACTCTGCGTCTCACTTCAGAGTAGTGGCCGGCAGTCGTTTGACAGCACAAGTAATTATAATCGTTCATTAAAATCCGAAAATATCCTAACATATATTATACATCTACACATTCTACATTTATCTGACTTATTATCCATATTTTTACAACTGTTCTATAAAATATTATACTAATATTTTTTATTTTTTAGCAACTGCCAATATGGGGCGCCGACCAGCCAGATGGTATGTAATAAAATATCTAATTTACAAATTTTATTAAAAAATTAGTGAAACATGATAGATTAAAATATTTTCTAATTTTTTTTATGGTTTAATGCATTGTGTAAAACTTCAATACATTTACTATATGATAAACGGTAGATTAGGTTAGAAATGGTGTGAAATGTTTATTCTTTTTATTATAGTTATCGATACTGTAAAAACAAGCCGTATCCAAAGTCAAGATTCTGTCGTGGTGTGCCTGACCCAAAGATTCGTATCTTTGATCTTGGAAAAAAGAAGGCCTCTGTGGAAGATTTTCCATTATGTGTACATTTAGTGTCCGATGAGTATGAACAACTTAGTTCAGAAGCACTTGAAGCAGGACGTATCTGTGCGAACAAATACATGGTCAAAAATGCTGGAAAAGATCAGTTCCATATTCGGATGAGACTCCATCCATTCCATGTTATTCGCATCAACAAAATGTTGTCATGTGCTGGAGCTGATAGGTATGTATATGATGTGAAATCCATTGAAGTATATAATTTTCCTTATCATTGAATAAAAAATATTTGCTTGGCTTGTATTGCAACTAATTTTGATGGAATTGTCTCTTTTATTTACAAGGCTCCAAACTGGAATGAGAGGAGCTTTTGGAAAACCACAAGGTACAGTAGCCAGAGTACATATTGGACAACCTATAATGAGTGTACGCTCATCGGATCGTCATAAGGCTGCTGTTATCGAAGCACTACGTCGTGCCAAATTTAAGTTCCCCGGACGTCAGAAAATTTATGTCTCAAAGAAGTGGGGATTTACAAAATACGATCGTGCCGAATATGAAGAACTTAAAGTAGCTGGTCGTCTTGCTCCAGATGGTTGCAACGTCAAGTATTTGCCTGAGCATGGTCCTTTGGATGAGTGGAAGAAATTCAGAAAATTACTTGCTGTTGCGTAAAGAACAAATAAACTTTTGGAATTGAATTTCATTAAAGAAACTATACATAAACATTTATGTGGTGTTAGTTTTGTTCTATGCTTAACACCTTTATGATGGATGACACCTTTATGATGTTCCTGAAAGGTCCTGTACGTCGAAACTGAGTACATAAAAAGAGACAGAAACATTATTTATAACTTTCTTTATCTTGAGACTCGTACATACGTAACACCCTTTGTTGTGACCTATTCGGTGCAAAAATAATGTAATTGTACATCGTACATCACAGTCAAATATGAATTTAATATTATAGCGACTTGATTTTTTATCAACATCGTCATCGCTGTAATGTTTTAAATTGTACTGAAGCGAAGATATACTGATTACGAACAAGTCTCGACTTGTATGTGTCGATATAAGTATCGATATTGATGTGTTCGATTACGACTATATGTATCGATGTAGGTATCGATACTGATGTGTTCGATTACAATTGATAATTGTATTCGATAGGTATAATCGATATTCGATATATCGCAATTCGAATTGAATTCAAAATTTCGATACTTTGGAATATTTATTAATATCAGAGAGGAAATGAGAGTGATCACGCCCGGGATTTTAGTGTCCCCGGTATAGTGCTGGCCCCTAGTCTAATTTTTAGCCTGGACAAGAACCTGTCAGCAAATAATTCCAGAGTAATGCAGGTTCTAATACAGGCTAAAAAGATGATGCAGGTTCTGGTCCAGGCTAAAAAGATGATGCAGAAAAGTGGAGACACTAAAACCCCGAGCGTGAGCATTCTCATTTCCTCTCTGTTAATATGTTTATCTACTTAAATATCTATTAAAAGATTTGATTACGATTGATGACCTTTCCGCTAAAGCTAAGCACGACAAGATCTTGCACTCGATAAAATAATTAGCAAGGTGAATTATTTATCGTATTTTATGTTTTACCATGTTGCCAATTCGACACAGTTGAATATTTTTCTTAACAGTTTCTTTGTGTTTCGTTTAACTGTCCGGGGCAAGCCCGCGTTTCCCCTACCCGGGTCCGGAAGTCCTGCGCCACGGCGCGACCCTTCCTCCGGCAACCATAACAGCAGGCAGGTACGTCGGCGTCCCATCCGCGGCAGCGGCGACCCTAAGCTCGAACAATGGGGGGAGAGTGGGTTCGCGATAGTCCGAGCTTGCGCAGATTCGCGAAAAGGCGCGTCCTGGCTGCGTCCGAGCCGAGGAAGCTTTTACTCGTCGACGAGCTTCCGTGCTGGAGTGTCTTCGCCGATCCCGGAACAAGTCGGCGCAAGTGCCAGAACGAAGTGTTCTCCCCCGCAGTCTCAGGTCTCGTAACTCGTCTGAACACTCGCTAACGAACGTCTCGCAATTCTATTCCGATGTGTCGACCGGTTGGTTTCCGATTAAAAATGTAAGTGACCGCGCGAGTCAGTTCCGGATCGTGGGGGTCAAAGGATCGACGTAGATCGCCGGAGGCTCCATGGCGTGAGCGCCTGACACCGTTTACACCCCTTCGTCAACGTCTGAAGCTCGACTATACTGTCAGGTACGTCTTCCCAGACAGTCTCTCTTCCGTTCGGATCTTCTCTCTTTCAGATTTTCCTGGCTCCTTAGCCGCGGCAACGAGTTAGATCCGTATACGGTAACTTTTTAGAGGGTTGCGTTCGAAGGACGATTTTTAGGGGTTGAGGGACTATGCTCAACTAGGCGTGTGAGCATGGGGTTCATTGGATCGAAGCTTTTTCGGGATATATCGGTTTTTCGTTGGACGAAAAGGCTTTAACGCGGGTCCGGGTTACCTGTGGATCGTTTGATCACAGTTCCTAGAGATGTTGAGGGTTTTTTTTTAGAGGCTTTTGGGGGTTGTTTGGTACGGGGTGCGCGACGCAGTTCCGTGACGATCAATCGTTCTCAGTCGGGAGAACGTTTATTTTGGTTTCTCGGGACGCTTTGTTTGTGTTTGTTCGGTGACAAATGTTTGTTTATCTGTAGTGATATTTATTTGTCGATGATAAACAGGACAACCGGGGGCTAGGTTCTACGACCGAGGAATATGGGTAGCACAGATCGGGTAATTCTCGAGAATAGTATTTTTGTTGTTTTATCTATTTTAGATGGTAGATGTTGGACGTACCAAGTAGCTGATTAGTATTAATTTATTCGAATCAATTACCTACCCTTCGACGCCTCCGCGAGGACTTCCGCTGACGAGAACTTTTCTTCCTCGTAACTTTCTTCACAGTGTATATTAAGGAAAAACGCTTTGAGCAAATGTTTCACAGTTTAATTAGATAGTTTAGTCAGCTATTCGAACGTAAAAATTAGTACCGTATTTCATTTACAAAAATTGAAGGGAGGGGGTCGCCTCTGCCCCCCACCCATCGGCGTCCATCTTAGAAAAATTTCTTGCACGCCAAATGATCAGCCTCCTTGTCTCGTCTTATCAGAAAGAAAACAAATTTAATCGATCCATTATTCTTGATCAATATTAATTTATTTGACTAGATATATAATGTAAGGGACCGAATTAGTGTGCCTATGTTAATTACACTTATTTTTAAAGCATAATGAATATTAGAAAAGATATATTAATTTTTTTCATTAGTTAATATATGCGTCATATATCTCTTTTTGAATATTCCTTGTGCATTAAAAATAACTGTAATTAATACAGGCACAGTAATTAGGTCCCTTGCCCGAATTAGTTCCAAGACAGGAAAGTAATAAATATCATAGACTGTGAAAATTTTGGTACCAATATTTTCACTGATACCCTGTTTAGTATAGAAGACAGACGTATTATAGATGATCAGTATTAATTTATATGATTGGGTGTACATGATAAGTAAGATGTTCAATTTAGGAACTAATTAGTTTGGACATTGGTCAGTATTAATTTATACGATTGGATATCTATGATAAATATGTAGTTTAGTTAGAACCTAATTAGTTTCGGGATAGGAGACCAAAACCTGTTTACCTTGGATAATACACCATTTATTTTAGATAGTAAACAATGCCGAAGCCAAACATTGTACACGGTAAATTGTAAGTAATCATTGTACATAGTAGATTATTATCAAACAGCCGTTACTAGGATCTAATTAAAGCTTACAAGTAATAGCAGATTTTGTACAAATTTTAGAACCAGCATTTTCATCGATACTCTAATTATCTTGCAGCATAGACTCTGCAAAAGTGTTAATCTATCCGACTATATCCCAGTAGTAAATAGAGAATATAGAGGGTATAACTAGAATTTAATGAGACACTGCAATTAGCTTAGACAGTGCAAACATTAGAACCAATTTAGACCATAGTTTCCCATTTTCAACTCACTTTTCCCTTTTCTATAGTTTCTTATTTTCTACATTCCCTAGCATCAGCTATGTTCGAATCTTAACTTTGAACTTAAAAAAAAAAGAGAATCTTGAGAAAGTACTAGAGAAAGTGAAACTCGAGAATTCTCTTAGGTCTCTTGAGCATTCACCCTGAGCAACTATGTCCTTAAAAATAGTACACAAGTATTATAAACAGTGCCAGTGACAACTATGAAAAGGTATTAGAATATCGTAAGGCTATAAATAGGGTTGCACATAACTTGAAAAATTATATTATAGGGTTACAGATAACATTAAAATATAATAATATAATATAAAATATAATTATGTTATATTGTTAAGGATAGCTCCGAAAAATTATAGATACTGTATAGAGTCTTACAGATAATTAAAACATTACTACAGAAGTACTAATAAACAATCAGTAGCGCCAATTCATACAATGTACATAAGAATTGCGATTTTCTAAGCGACCTAATGCGCAGCTAAGAAGTCAGAATTTTCGTACAACGTCCCTGTTACTCCCCTCCCGAGTCGAATAGAGGTCAAATTCGCCTATAAGCTCTGTTGCTATAGCATAACGTATTACGCCTCGGCTTTTCTCGCAACAGGTTAGTCAACATTATTTCGTGTGCTGGAGGAATACGAAAACACTTCGGGGACTTCTGAACTAACTTGGGTCGCTATACTGGCAACACGGATCTTCGGGTTATGATGTTTCAGAAATAATCTACATCTTCAAAATTCCATGAATTTCCTCCCTGAATTATTTCGAACGTAACTGTACAGCAATTGTATTTTAGATCTTTGTATTTCGACCTTGAGATCATTTCAAACGGAAAATAAAATTTTTATTTCTTTCCGGTTTCTGTAGAACGTCACGAAAAATTCATATTTAATTTTTCGTTGCGCGACAACTTAAATGTCATTTTTAATATAACTACGTCGTGGTTTTTATGAATTTATGTAATATTTAATTCTTCGTTGATAGATAAAACTTCCAGGGGAATTTCGTGAATGTATTTAATAAAACATAAAAAGGTTTGATAACGTATAGTACCATTTCTTTATTTTATTTAATGTCGGTGAACTCGTCCCCAAAAAATAAAGTTCGCATGATTCCCCGCAATTATAATATTTGTCAGGGTAGCAAGAACGATGTCCTTGGGCCATAATAATTTAACAGTATCACGAAAGCATCCTGTTACGATTCAGTGTACGTCGACCTCCTGGTTCAACCCTCGGACCTCTCCTCTAGGCCTATGCCGGGGTCATTTCTGACCCAAGCCGATATTTCGCTACAGTTTTCTTTCGATGTAAGACGATGGCTCAGGTTCGGCTTTCGTCGTATTTCGGATAAAGAAGAAGAAGAGGGTAGGTCACGGGACCCAATTACTGTGCCTATATTAATTATACTTATTTTTAAAGCATATTAAAAAAGAAATTGAATAAAAAAAAATTTCATGTCCCTTTTTTAATATTCATTACGCTTTAAAAATAATTAATATAGGCACAGTGATTGGTACCCCACAGTAATTGGGTTCTTACACTATGACGGTTTTCTTATTTCGAAATAAAAAGCGTCGTCTTATATCCGAATGAAATTGTACGTATTGACAGTCGCTCGAGTTTATCCTGATCGCGACGGGTCACGAATGACTCCGGCACAGTTAACTGCGCTTTCAATTTCTTTCCACGACTTGAGAAACACGCGCTCGCAGTCATTGTTATTTAATGACGTTGGAACAGCGATCGCAATGCAACGCAACGATGAAATTACATTTCATGCAACGGACGTTTCCGCCTCTTCGAGTTGGCCGAGGGAGGGGCGGGGAGGGGAGGGGGAAATGATCGACCGAAGCAAATTCATATAAAAGTTTGCGAGTGTCTCTTTCCGAAAACTATTCTATGCAGAACATAAACGTGACCTCAATTTTTCATTGGAATTCTGTTTGCACTTCGAGCTTCTGTTCTTGAACGATTCGAACGGTTTTTACAGAGCTTTCAACATTTTTTCCGTGACTCTAATTTGAAGATTGAAGTTTCCCTTTTACGACGACTCGGACTTCTGCGAGTCCTAGGCCTGTGCCGGGGTCATTTCTGACCCACGCCGATATTTAGTTTTCTATCGATAGAAGGCGACACCGGTGCGGCCCGCGGGCCTCCAGTTGCCCGGCTCTGGGTTAGAAATCTCGAGTTCGAAATTTTTGTACTTCGATATATCATAATTTTCTCCAAAACATTTTGTAGAAAAAATAATTCTTTCTATAAAATATAGAACTGCCTAAGCTCGTTTCACAGGGCCAATCCTCTACTTTCAACAGCCCTAAGTTGCTTCCTCCTACAGTGCTCTTTCTCTACGAAATAAATCGGAAACGTTGCGTTCAAAGTGCAGCAAATCCTGAAAGAATTCTACACCGAAGAAGGGCTCGTTGCAAACAGGAGGCTTGAATCTTCGACTCCGTGGTAGTTTATTTCAGAGAAAAAATGTTTCGAACACTGCAGCAACGTTTCAACGCGTCGAAGAAATTTTATTCCGATACAAGACGACGGCTTTTTGTCTCGAAATAAGAAGATCGCTGTCCCCTCTGCTTCCTCTGAAATACGACGAGAGGCGGTCCCGAGGCATGTATCGAAAGAGACCTGTGTTGAAATAACGGCGTGGGTCAGAAGTGACCCATGCGTAGGTGGGGAGCTCTCGCAGGGGTTCGAGGGTTAATTTCGACCCGTTCTGCTTCTCGTTATGCCTGTTCTAATTTGTTACACTTGAGTACGAGTTCTCACGAAGCCGTCGAGGGCAAATCCCTGCTGCCACCACTTGGCCACGGCCCTCTTTTTTTCAACCGTCTCGTTTCCGCAGGTGCACGACCGCTTGTTGTGTCTCGAGCCAGAAAAGTTCCGAAAAATGCTCCTCGCGTGCATAGAAATGCAGCTCGCGTGCGCTCGCCACGAGTCGCCCAATTTCGGGTCCGAGTAAATTCTGTGGGAGGAAAATCCGGAATGTTTCTGTAGAGAATTTTGTCGAAATAAATTATTATAAAACTGCGCGGCAGTGTGCTCAGCGCGTCTGAACGTTTTTGGTAACAAGACAGCGTATGCAAGGTTCGTTTAAACCGAGACACTAAAAGCTCGGTGTCGGAACTCGAGTGTTCCGCACACATATTTCCGTTTGTAATAAAAGCCTCCCCGTGACTTGGTATCTCGCTGCTTTTAACTGCTATGTACACACACCTCTTGTTCGTGTTTGATACATATCGCTATGGTTATTAAACCCCCCCCCCCCCCCCACCGCATGCTCTAGAACACGCCCACACGGGTTCCAGTTTGGTAAAACGAAAATTTAGTCGGAATTGAATGTACAACATTTATTTGTACCTTTCTGCTTCTTAACTTTGCACGAATGAAATAAATTCAACTCCGCAGAAAACTGCGCGAACATTAATTTCATTTCGTTCAACTATGCTACAACTTTAGTTGTAACCTCGAACCCCTACAAACAAAATTCATTTCGCTTCATTATTTTGTAATTTTATTATCAGTTTTGCACGAAATTGATTCAGTTCTATTGAAACTTAGTTCTCATACGAATGAAATTAATTTTATTTTGCACACGCTACACCTAAGAAATCTGACGGAGGAGCACCCGTAAATTGAATTCGCCAGAACAAAATGGCGGAGCGTTTCGACAAAATTCGGGTTTTTGACTGCGTTTGAGTTTCCCTTGAAAATCGGCGCGAACTTTCCGGACAAACACAATATTTTTGCAACGTCTGTCGGCACGATTGAAGCAGCAATTGTCCTAAATTCGTGGAAGACAGTAAGCAGAAGGCAGAGTGCGTCTGTTTTTTAAGAGATGCATGTAATGTAAAGCATAAAGAGCTGGCAGGTTTCCAGTCCGAAAATAAACGGGAAATAACTAACAAAGAGAACGGTGTAACGGGAAGCCGCCGATCGTCCATTAAGAGAATGAAAGTTTTCAGCGACCGAACGAACGGTGTTTAACGGCGGCAGCCATCTTGGCGTAGGCCCGTCGAAATGGCTGAGGAACTCGGGGAACGCTGTGTGTTGGAAAACACGAAGCTACGTGGAAAAATAAACAGGTCTATTTGCGTGGAACGCTGACAGTTTGTTATCCGCGCTAAAAACGGATTTCCTTCGGCACCTCTCGCGCACAAGACTTCCTGCAATGTTCCACCTTCTTGCAACCCTTTCACTACCTTTTTGCATCCCCTAGATTGCGGATATTTTCTGCATATCCTCCTCCTTTTATAGCTGAAGCTGTTAAACGATTTTGCTTCCAATAAACCTTAGGCGAACGATGATCGTTTTAACCCTCGGACTGCTGCGAGAGTTCCAGGCCTATGCCGGGGTCACTTCTGACCCACGCCGTTATTTCACTGCAGTTCTCTTTCGATGCCACGGGGCCGGCTTTCGGACGAAGAAGAAGAAGAAGAAGAAGAGGGGATAGCGATTTTCATATTTCGAAATAAATAGCGTCAACTTATGTATTAAAAACATTTCAAAATTCGAAGATGAACAAAATTTTTTCGTCGAAAATGCTGGATTTAAACGTCTCCAGGGAGTTCGAAAAGTTGAAACTATCGCAGCTTCGATGAGAAAAGCCCTAGAACAATCTACCCAGGCTCATTTTAAAGGGGGAAGCCCCTACTTTCAACGCCGCTAATTATTTTTGTCTTTGGGATACTTTTACAGTAAACAGAAACAGGCGAAAAGGCAAATTGTTCGCGAAACTGAGATGTTTATGGTATTGTATCTCGGTGAAAAAAAAAAATCGTGACGTATCCAGGCTCATTTTAAAGCTTGAAATCTCCACTTTCAAAGCCACTAATTTTCTGGAAGGGATGGGGGGATATTTTTGAATGACAGCCAGGAAAGCAACGAAGTTATGACGTAATTGGCATAGATGGTTGTTCAACTATTTTTGACGGCAACTGTACAATCTGTTTGCTCACTTGTAGGAGTGGCAGTTGACAAATAGGCGTACGTTCGCGCTTCCCGGCCGCAAAGCCGATTTCACAGTAGTCCGACGCCAGTAATCTCCATTCTATAAGTTTGGCTTAATCTTTAATTACATTAGCGAGGCAAACGAGGCAGGCCTATTCCACGGGGGACGACGTCGATCCTGATAACAAGTACAATGTGTTCAAATCCATTCACACAGACGTTTATCCCTTCAACACGTTGTACCGGCGAGACAATAGCTACCGCATTGTCCTCTCCTAAATCAACGATATCGTCTCTAAGACGAAACTTTGGTCACTGAAATAATTTCCCTCGCACCGAAGCACAAGCGACGATCCCCCATTATCCGTCAAAATAGAAAATACTTCAGCCGTGAGCACGGTTTATAATAGGAAAAATTGTTTAAATTTGCCGAGGAAAGAAAAAGACTGAAATAGATAATGTTCCGTTGTTGTTCGTTCGGAAATTTAGCTCGGCGATTCGAGGGAAATTAGGTTCGGAACTATTTCGATGGGGGCAAACTCGATCTAAAGTCGCAAACTCGACGGTGAAGCGGGAACTAATGTGTATCGGCAGGCTTGTTTGTCGATCGCAGAAACGACTGGCTTTAAATAGAAAGTTGAAAGTCCATCTTGCTCCCGGCGGCGGCCTCTTTGTTTTTCTTTTTTAATTCACGCTCCTTTGCCTCATAAATTGAGGGATGGGAACCGATTAAAAGCGAATAACCCAGTTACACTTTGTGCCGATAAATCGATCCAATGGCGCATTTCGTACAGATTCCACGGGAATTGCCTTCGCACAGAAACTCCAGCTCGGATAACTCGGCCATTTTGCAATACTTCCTCTTTCGAAAAATTGTTACACAAAGCCGAAAGACGCATCAACGTTTCCTTAAAAAATCGGAATTTTCTAGTTAGTTATTATCCGAGAAAAAATTCCCGAAATACCCGTTATTCCTTGGGAGTTATCAAACTTCAAACTCAAAGGAGCCGGTTGTCTTCCAGATCGTATAACTCGGCCATTTTGCAACATTTTAGCTACCAAAAAAATTGCTACATAAAGCTAAAAAATGCTTCTACAGACCCTTAAAAATTAGAACATTTCGTTCACCAGTTCCTTTTAAAAATTCCTCTAGGAGCAATCTAATGTACCATCCCCTATTTTACCCGAGCTTTTAGAAGCTGGGTCAAAGTGGACCCGGACACCATTCTGTCCGGATCACTTGAAAATTTAGCTGCTGGAATGCCCCTTCGCCTAAGACTGATCAGACTCGGGGTAAAAGGTATTTAGGGTAAAAGACAACGGAAATGACGTCGAGAAGACGTCGTCGGACACTCCGCGATGGTTTCGCGATTACGATGCGCGGGACGCAGAATCGTTTCCTTCGCTGGCGATCAATAAACCATCCCCATCCCACTTTGCGGAACGCAAACGCAAAATAGACGGCGTCGGATAGTGCGGTATGTGCAACGAGGTCATGTGTGCACGTGCACATGCACCGGTGCGTGAACGTGTATAGGATGCCAGGCGCCACGACGGTCCGTTTAGCCGATAAAGAAGGAAATTAACGGGTAAACCCCCCTGCGACGACCTTAATACGCGTTCCTCAGACACCGGATCTCCTCAAGGTGTTCCCGCGAATTATCGTTCAATTAGAGCAGATATCATTGCTAATTGGATCGATTATTCCGTATTCGCAAAAGGAACCTACTCCGGGTAACACAGGCACACTGATCATTTATTCCTCGGCTCCATCTACGTGCTCTAATAACGATCAACTGTTGAATATTTGATTCGATGGCGGACCTAAAAGAATTTTAAAGCCATCCTTAATTGGGAAGTGGAATACATTGAGGGTAGTTGAGAACCGTGGAGAAAAAGCTGATAATCTAGACGGCAGAAAATGTTTATCTTAGGTCAACATACTTTTACCTACTACCTCACTTTGTAATTAAGACTTCGTGCTTGTTAGGAAAGTTATCAAGCGTAGAGCAATGTGTTCGTTGACTTTGGAATTTTTGTCTGTGAAAACTGAACAAACTTACAAACTGTGATTTTATGCGTTCAGTTACCAAATGTCTCCTCTCAACTATCCTGATTTTTTTTTTTTTATACGAAAGAAAAAGCAAAGGTCTCCATGAATGAACTATCAGACTTAGACACCTCCCCCAGTTAATAGAAATTACTACTCTTGTAATTGTCCCTTCAGGCACTGCATAGCCATGCAGCATGGAAATCACCTATCCCAAGATACCTCTGACGGTCCACCAAGCCCAAGGTTCCTAGTCTGGGAGAATGGATAAACCAAGTCCTAATACAGTACTCCGGAGAGAGGTGTCTCATGGGAGTTTTAATCTGAGCTGCCTTCAAGGTCTTCCAAGGTTCAAGAGTCAAGGCTATTTAACTCTCTCTATACCCAACTGTGAAGTTGGACCATCCCGGTGACAGTTGGTAAGCCCATGACGCAGTGTAGGCTAGTCCATAGTCCTTTGCAGAGCCTTAGAAAGAATTAGGTGAGCCGTAGCTGCAGTTTAGGCTGCTTGCAGCTGCCTTGAGCTAGCATTACATGTCTTTTGTCAAAGATAGTATACTGAAGTAGTATACTGAAATTCAGAGTCCACAGTAGTGATAGTCTGAGCATAGGTGAGAAACTCTTAGGGAATAGTATTAGGATGCTGAAACTATGCGGAGATTTAGAACCTGTTGCATTTTGTGTTTGTAACTTTCTTTGTTATCCTTTAGCGGCAGCAATCTAGTTTGTCAGTTTACAGGAAAATGCGAAATCCTTGAAAGATAAAACATTCCTCTCTGTCCTCAAGACCTTCTTTACGTTTCACAAGACTTCTATCCAATTTTCTTTTAATTCTTTTATATGTTTCTCTTCTGCAATTTCCGTTTCCAATCTCTATTTAATTTATATTACTTTTCTTTCCCTTTTCTCAACCTCTTCTCCATCAATTAGCTAATTGTACTCATCGCTGTAACTCCACTGCCCACACCTGTGTTTCATCCGCTTTCCTCTGAGATCATCAAATTCAACTATATGCATATTAAAGAGAAAAGAAGCATACTTTACTGTACAATATTCCGTGGTTTTATTTTGAGGCACTGCAACTGCAGAAACTCGGTTTCCACACCGATGGGGGTTTTCCCACTTTCTGACGCAGTATTTTGGGTTTCAACAGTGAAACCATTCACATTTCCCGCAACAAAAACTGTTCTCCTTTTATTTACGACCATATTTTGGTGATTGCTTCGAGATAAGGTTATAGTACCGCGCAGAAACGAGAAGAAAAGTGTTTACTGGCGAAAGAATGACTCGTTATGGATTCAATGAGAGATTACACGCTAGAAGATCTGCACTCGGGCCTTTGGGGATAAGCATCTCTACATCGATCGAAGAAGATAGATATACTGGCTGGATGATAAAAATCTTATCCACTAGTGGCTTGTCTAGCCTCGTAGGGAGAGTTTACCCTTTCGTATCAGGGCTTGACCCACATTTCGTGCACATAAACCTCGTTACACATTTGAGCAGTCTTGGTAAAAATGATCTCGAGTACCAGTGAGCTGTTTGTCGGAAGAGTTATTTGCTTTAAACCTTGCTATTTACCTTGACAGAAGCGGTCAAATGTATTAGAGGTTATTTTATTTCTGCGGCTTCGAAATTTGAATTTCCCGCCTTGTGTGGAACAAGAACTGGGTACGTTACCACATTAAGAAACTTAGTATAATTATTTCTCTACTCTTAAATGGACTATTCTTAAATAAAATATAGTCAGTTTTCTGAAAGATTCAGTACAGTTTCATTACGTTGATAACGGGGGAGAATTATACCAAAGACGGAAGAAATAAAAATCATTCAGAGCTCAGTTGTTTTATGTTCGCTGCTTTGAAATTTAAATTTCCCGCTATACGTACAAGGGAATGTCTCCATTACCAGCGCATAAAAATTGAGCATAACAGCGTTCTTTTGCGTTAATAACCGGGGGGATTTAAAGAGAATATAGCTGTTTTCTTGACTTATGTCGCAATAAGTCGCAAGAAACCCGTGTATAAAAGTACACGTCTCACGTGAAGCCTTGTGGGAACCATCGTCGAGCCGCCATTAAAAGAGTGGCAATACCGGGGGATTACCCGCGGAGAATGAGGCCACATACTTCTCGCGTCGCAAAGTGGAATCCCTTTCACGGGGAAGTAATGCTGTTCCGTGGTGCAAAAATGCATCGAGGAGTTATTGCTTCTTGGAAAGGTCGTCGACGAAACTTCTAAATCATTAAATCCGTTCAACTTGTTTCATAACCATCACAGCTGTTACTTCAGACACCGTCTGCGCTGTGTAGGTTCAGTTTGTAAGACTATTTTCAGAAATCCGATGTCGATTGGCCTCGTAAACACGTTGGTGTTAATTGACAGCAGCATTAACTGCGAACAATGTTCCTTATTTTTCCGTTTGAACTATTCATTACGTAATATATTCCCATTTATTTTGTGGAACGTTATTTTCGATTTAACAAGAGGTGGGATATAAAAACCGCCCTACAAATTGCTTTTCAAATGCTCCGCTAGCGATCTTAAAAGCAACCTTAACGTTATTATATATAATGCAATGTGACATCATAAAATCGATATATAAAAGTGCTTTTTACTCTCTTGCGGCGGTCTAGAGGGTATTATAACTGATACATCGAGTTAACAATTTTTTTTCCTTGTGCCTCCCATTATTAGCAACTACGTTACACTTATACACTTATGTCCATGGGGATGTTCAATGTTCAAAATTTGATTGAAAATTAAATAAAACAATTTATATATTTCAAATTGATAGAAATTGAAAATTCCGCATTTGATTGATGCTGTGATTGGAAATAGATTTGCAGGTTAGGTTTAGTCGAGTGTAAGGGTAGGAGTGTCTAGAAGGGTCGACGTATAATGTTTTGGGTGTCGATGGGCTACGATTTAGGGCAACCCCCGTCTGATCCGTCTGAAAGCATCTCAAGTAGGCAAACAATCTGCTAGAAAGCCGGATCGAACAACAAGAGCCACTGCTCTCAGGGTTCTTTAAGCGATGGACCACTTTCCTACCTAAAGAAAAGAAGTTTCGGTGGTTTTCGCGAACAAAAGGCATCACTTACAACTTACACGTCCACTTGCTAGGGACTAAAATAAAAGGCTGTCTGTTTTACCGACGTAGAAAATAACGGACATAGATTAGCTCAAAACATTGCTAACATTTTTCTTGATATTTCGACAACAATAAAAAAAAATACGTTCACACAAAAATTGTGTACTCTTTAATGCATTTAACTACGTAAATTAAATGCACTAGGGGCAAATTCGTGCATTATCCGTACAGTGAAATATTCATAAATTGGACTCCCTAAAGCGAAACTAAACCCACTAAAATATTACCACACACATACTACGTATACTGTGTAAACTAGGGTATTCCTAGGGATTCAAAGAGCATGGAACGTTTGCACGTATATGGAGAACGTTCTCCAAAATATTTGCATAGACAGGAAATATTCAAAATGGTAGCGAATACGCCAAAAAGTTCTCGCACACACACTTCAGCATGTACACCAAATATTTCGCATGTGCACTATTCGTAAAGTAATTCGAATCAAAGCAAATCCGTCCAAATAAAGTCAAACGAAAACGATTAACTTGTTCAAACAAAATGATTAAAAATAATTTGATTAATAAAAATAATATAGCGTACTTCAAACATTATAGGGGTTTTTTTTAAAGACGTAGGATATATATAGGATAAAAAATTCGATTTTGTAAGGAGCTCAATTTATTATAAAGAATATAAGGTCTGTGCAAAAGTATTTGTAACTTTTGCTAGTTTAAACTTCCAACTCAAAATATTTTGTTGAACGTAGATTCGATAGTTGCTTTAATAACAATTTTTTGCATGTAAGTAAGGTATTGATACGTGAGGGGTACACACCGATGCACATTCTTTAGATTTAATTAGAGAATTAATCATAAATCCCTGTCCTAGTCCTAGTAACTTGTTTGTATGAAGACTCGCTAGCATCTTGACTCCATTACATCCTAAAAAACTTGTATTAAAAATTCTGCATGCAACCTAACCTCAATCTAGACCAGTCTCATAATTTCCTAAATAAATAAAACGATTGAAAAAGAAATCAATATTTACAATAGATACTAAAACAGTAATTCGTAAATTGGTTAGATCAATCAGATCATCGTCGATCGCTTTCCTCTGGACTCCTAGCCACGCCTACCCGCCCCCACCCCCCAATCCGTAGTTAGCCAATCAAGTAGTTTGCTAGCCGAGTGCCATTGGCGAGCACGAAGAAATTTTCACAGGTCCAGGGACAACAACGCGGGGACCGTTGGTAATCCATTAGTGTGTAGCCAATTAACGCGTGATTCTATCGCAGTGCATCCTGTGAACCCTGTCGGCGAACCTTGTACAGCTTTTAGAATTCCAATGTTCTCGAATCGATTTTCAAGGGAGAGAGGGAGAGAGAGAGGGAGAGAGCGAGGGAGAGAGAAAGGGAACAAAAAGAAAAAAAAACAGTCCTCGAAGGAGACACGAGCATTATTGAACTCGAACGAAAATCTATTTCACTTTGCCAGTAGATTCACTCAGAGAGAATCGTACTAGCCTGATGCATGTAGACCGATCTCATTAGAACTCTGCCAAACCAGCTGTTGAACAATGGTCAATCAGCTGGTTATTGTTCGTTAACACTAGAAGCACCAAACGGTCGGAATAACCATTATTTTTATTATAATTATACGAAGTAAACAAAACTGCATTCATAGAGACATCAATTGTCTGTATACGAATAGATTTATCAATCTACCGTACAAATTCCCACAAGAACACTTTTACAATATCAAAACGAGAAATCTGTGAAGTAATTTGAGTCCATCCTGGTAGTTCTAGTGTTAAAGAATCGAGGAAAATACTTGTCGGGAAGAGTCAGTAGTGCTCGTAAACAGTAGTAGACGATGATTCACTGAGCAAGGGTTGTCTTTCCGGTGTTGCAGGATGCACGCGGTTGGATTGCACTCTGCGCTGGCCATCAAGCGTCAGAGAAAGCGCCGGGACGAGCAGCGTCGTGCCCGTGAACGTCGTTATAGTGCGCAATCGGGTGACAGTGGGTTGACATCGCCCAGAGCGTCTACCGGTTCCCTGGACCAGCACTCGAGACACCATAAATCCGGCCACTCTAGCCATGCAGCTGGCCAGGGGATGCTGGACACGAAGGTGGTCACGTCTATTGGGATGCTGCACATCGGAGTGGTGTTCCTAGTGCTGGGAGCCTTCTTTCTAATGAGCGGATCGCTTCCCGGAGACATGACACAGTGGGGAACGAAGTACTCCAAAGGCTGGTGGAACGAGATGGTGGCCATTGGGCTGTTCGCGGTGGGCGTCGGCATATTCCTGATCATTCTGAACCGCGTGATCGCCAGGAAAGAAGAGAACGAGTTGGTGGAGTATGTTCAACGACAACTGACCAGGTCCAAGTCAGGTCACAGACTGGAGAGGGATGCGGAGACCGGAGGACTGACCACCAAACAGGGTAAGAGGGCCAGACAGATGCAGCAGGTGGCCTCCACCGTGTCCATAGAAACCGAAAACGAAAAGGATTCCGGATCTCCACCGAGAAGTCCTCCGCCAGCTTACTCGCCGCCTCCCATAGGGAACGGGGATCACCAGAACTCCCAATCGGCCGCTCTATATCTCGAACAGATCACAGAGGAAGAGATCATCAGCGATCGCGTGGAAACCTCTACCACCAACAGTCTCAGCCCCGGCTCTCCCAGCGAGACCAGAGAGCTGCTGCAGAATCCACGCTACTCCAAGCAGAATGGAAATCCACAGCAGATCCACCACCAGCCCCTCTTCGTCTCCAGGATCTAGACTACTTTTGTAATTCTGCACTGTGGAACCGTGCTTTCCGACATTTTTTCACAGTACCTTCTGCGGCCCAGGTCAGACCTGCATCATTGCCGAAGAAAAAACGGGACGGAAATTTGCTTGGAGGATTCTTAGAGACGATCTATATACACTCGCCAATGATCGTCTAACACGTTGACTACCAACGTATAAACAAAGATTAGACAACGTAACATAGAAAGTTGATTCCGCCGAACAATTTACAGTTCAGCGGCCTCGCATTCGAGTCGCAGGGTAGCCAACCTGTTTACATACCGTTGCAGTATGCCCTAGAAACGGGACTTCCCCTCACGCTCTGTCGATAAACAAGGTCCGGGACTCTTGTCCAAGTCCCAGGAAAGTTACTAGAACCCGTCATCTTTCTGTACTGTTGATAAAATCGTTTAAACGATGTGTCCAAGAAGTTGTGAACGTATAGCGGCTTCATTCGGCGTTCACTGCTGAAACAACGCAACGATACACATACATACAGTCTTTTGATATGCGCCCGTTCGTCTCGTTAAACGGTCAGAGAGTCTTCTTTCTCGGTACACAAGTAATGCCGATCGAGGCAAGAACGAAATACTGTTTGTGGGTAAACTAGAGCCCTGTAGATGCCGACTGGGCTCTCACTGTTGCTTCAACGAAAAAAAACCTTCGCTTCGAATCTGTTCGTTGCTCGACGATCGGAACTATGGGAAAACAGGTTCGGGAGACAGGGGAGATCCTATCGGTTACAGTTTTCGTCCATTGAAGCTTTCATAGGTGGTTTTTGCTAGGGGTAACTCTAACCTGAGAACATAACCATAGGTAGATAGGTACCCGAGGTGTAGAGAAGGGAATGCCGGTAGGAGTATCATTGAGAGAGGTTAATTTGGAATGATTTACTTAAGAAATATAAGCTCAAGGACCAAGATTTAATTAATCCGAAAAGAGGGGTTTTAACAGGAACCGAGGGTGGTGGGGGTTGTGGGCTGGCGTTTCCCAAGATATCATTAATTAATTCACTGATTAACCATCCGAGAATGTTCGATTAAGATTCAGAAAAAAACTAGAAAGAGAAAGAGGGAGAGTGAGTTTACAACGCTAACATACTCATCGCACTTAGTATTTATCGGAAGTCAGTATCGTGTGTCCAAACAAAGTATAATCCGTGGATTATTCATTAACTAGTAAGGAAAGTGGTCCCGATATTAGTGGTCTGATATTAGTCATTGCACCTGAAGATGAATTTTCCAAAAGTTCACGCCGAAAATCGTTCACATTTTCGAAACGCACTATGGATAATTCGAATGTATTTATAATCAATATAGAAACGTTATGATTTGATTGATATATTATACATCAGTTGAAAAATAAAATAGCTTCGTGGACTAATAACAAATGTACAGTATTATAGATATATATATATATCTGTATATAATAGTGATCATCGCAATAGGGGTCGTCCATTTTCTATTTACTTCAACAGTTCTCATTTTTGAGATGACTTTTACTGCAGCCCGCTTCTCGTAGACTTCTCTGACTATTGTTTTAGGAAGTTGTACATTCAACAAAGAAATCACAGAGTTTTTCTACTGATTAAGAATGTTGCATATTTGTATATTACATAAACAAGTTTAAAGGGACGAAGATGGCGGACGATTTTCTGTGTGAACTAATAGTGGTCCGGCCCTGAAATGCATTCGAATGCACTTTGCTAAACAGGTAAAACTCGAATTTTCGGTTGTTATTACGCGATGGTGTATCTAGTTCAATCACCTGTGAAAGACAATTAATTGGAGCTCTTACTGTTGGGTATCTGCGTACTCAGAGTACTCATTCTATATGTAAACTTGAATTTGAGTACTTAAGTATTCGATCACAGATCAAAGTTGAGTGAGTATCCAATATAACTCTTTCGGAGTACCTCGAGTAGAAACTTGAATTCGAGTACTCGAGTATTTGAACTCAATTGTTGAGTACTCAAGCATCCAGATTCGAGTTTCTGGATTTAAAGGGTACTCGATTCCAAGTTCAATCAGTATTCGAGTATCAAAGTTTGGGTACTTGGTCCAAGATCAAGTGCATATTCAAGTACTCAATTTTCAATACGTACTTGGTCCAAGATCAAGTACATATTCGAGTGCTCAATTTTTGGTACCTGTATCAAGATTGTTTGAGTATTTGAATACTTGATTTCGGCTATTCCGACATAACTTAAATGAGAACTGAGTTACTTGGATCTAAATCAAGTGAGTACTTAGAAATTTGAATTTAAATTGAGCAAGTACTCGAACGGTTGGATCTGAATTGAGCACATATCGGATATGCTCGAGTTTGAGTACTTTGAGTGCAACCTGAATTTGAATGTTTGGGTGCTTGAACTTAAAATTGTGCACTCAAGTGTCTAGATTCGAGTTTCTGGATTTGAAAAATATTCGGATCTTAATTCAATGACCACTCACCTTTCAACGGACTTACTACTCAATTATTAATTGTGAGCACTTAATGTCGTATGAAGTACTTCATTTTCAGTGAGTACTTAATGTCGATTTAAGTTTGCACTTAATGTCGTATTAAGCGAGTACTTCATTATCAGTGAAGTGAGTACTTAATATCGAATTAAGTGAGTACTTAATCGGCAATTGAGCAGTGAATTGAGCGAGTACTTAATTTTCAGTGGACCGAGTACTCAATTGTTCAATTGGGTGAGTAGTCAGATGCACGGAGTGATATTGAATGAGTATCCAAGAACATGATCGTGAGTTATTCGGATCTCAGTTACGTAGCTACATCCAAGTACAGGATCTTGAATTGTTTGGATCGAATCAACAGTAGGAGTTACATCGAATGATTTAACCATAGACACTTAGATAATAACGTGCACCGTATAATTATGCATCCACCAGATTAACGAATGCAGTTTTCGCTAGTTTGAGACATTGATCTGGTTACTATCAGCTTAGAGGACAACCTTCAGTGGACAATCACGTTCAATCATACTTTTCCTGGTTAAAGATAAGTTCGTTAGCTTCAGAGCTAATTACCTGTTCAACGGTTCTCGATTCCATTGCGTTTCAGACGGATAGACGGGGGACAGGTTCGATCCGTTCGGTGTTCCAAGGTCAGTTGTTGGGAACGCTCGGTGTCCAATGACTGATAAAAGCAGTACTGTTAAGATATAGCTTGTAATTTTAATATTCTATATTCCATTTTATAATGTCTTGGGTATTCGATACATATGCTAGCTTTAGACGGCAGGATTTTCGGAAACAACTCGATCGAACACCGTGGAAATGAGCGCGCTATGCTTTTTTTCCATCGTTTTATCGGTCGTTTTCGAATATCTTCAATAAAAAAAATTGCCACGCTCGGGCGCTACCATTCTGTGATCCAATGAAAAATTAATTAAAACTCATACCGAGAAATGAATAATGTTCTTTCGAAGAATCTTACTCTGTACATATATATTATTATACATCTCTACCTTTTTTAAATTGGTGCACATTAATTAGTGAAACAGAGAGATCGAATGAGAGAGCAAGAGAGTGAGAGAGAATGTGAGAAAGTGAGCTAATTAAAGATTGCGTGAGAAAGCGAGAGAGAGAGAGAGAGAGACAGTGTACTAACTTTTTGCACTCTGCGCATTAAACAACATTTTCTGTACGCTACTACGGTGGACAGAAAGTATATGTATATCTTCGCCACGAACCATTTTTTGGCGAACAAAACAAAACGGAAAGTGAACGACGCGACGATTCGGTTCGATTGAATGTTGAGTGAAAGTGCCTTTTACTATGCGTTTCGTATCCGTAGCTTTTCGGTATTGAAGGGACACACCGGTTTTCGATTAGTCAGTTGAATCTTTTCCCTTATCAGGAATTGAATCGATAATATTTATCGGTCTGCGTGGAAAAAAAAGGAAAATCGTTAATATTCTTTGACTTGCTAATTTTAAGTTACAAACGTTGATCATAACGAGGAACAGTGCGAAACGAGAGTAGATCGAACAGGTGCTAATCCGAGATTCACGTACACTAATTCGGGGAACAGAATATTTACAGATCGTATATACATCGTACATCCCACTATATTAGTTGGTTAATTAATATTTAAGCGCGCGCGCCCGTCGTTTAAGCGATCGATTAATTTTAATTCTTCCATTCCTTCGAAACTGAAAGGCTGAGACTTGCAAATTCTATTCGACTATTGATTCCACACCGATATCATTGAACTACCCGCTGGTGGTGGACTTCTTGCTCTGATTGCGTTGGTTGTCTTACTTTTCTATTGCAAAAGATCTGTAATGCACGACAAAAAGATGCTGTTGAGAGTATTTACGAATTGTTCGATTATGGACGATCTCTGGATCGATTCTACGCTTGAAAACAAGACTATAATCAAGAGTGACTATGTGTCGATAGTTGCTTCCATTTGGTAGGAAACTCGATCGAAAATATCCCCGAAGCATGGCAACCCGCCGACCGCGCCGCATGTAGTCTCCCTAGGGGCAGCCGGGAGATGTTCGCGAATTTTTTCCGGGAGAACCACAATAGCTATCGGGACGAAACTTTACAGGATTGTTACTGGTACATTGGGCTACACCTCTGATTTTTTTCGTCGCCGAACACATTATCGTTTTCGCGCGACGCGCACCGGAAAGTGAACCGTCGATAATCGAACATTTTGTTTGTTTAACGTGTGTATACATATGATATCTGTATTTACTCGTGAACGAGGCTGTTAAAATCGCTGGAGTCCATCGTACATTGAGTTCCGGGTACAGAAATATATCTCGACATAAGTGGTACAATCGTTTATACTTAGTATATCACGCAGTAAAGCTTCGAAGATCACTAGAACCTTTTTTTAATATTTTATTGTCCTAGTTTTATTTGTTAAAGCATTAGTTTACGGTACAAAACAAAAAAGACATTCCAAATCGCGAGAACGTTGATTCAACGCGCACAATAGGTCTTTTTCCGCGATTCCTGTACCCAAATTTCGATTTCTTGAGTCCACGTGGGAGAGACGAAGTTCCGAGCGTCCTCCACTTTCGAAAATCGAGGCGTGGATCCAGGAAATGATGTGTTGGACGAGCCAAATCTCTTGAATAAGTAACCTAACGCGTAATCTTATCTGTATGTACAAGTTCTAGGACGTAAGCTAGCTGTTAAGGGCGGAGCGGATGTTTAAGTGAGCAGCGGACGATCTTTATCATTGTTACAATTATAGCTCTCGCATTGTACTACCGCAATACTTTTACCGATAATTAACGCAACTACTATGAATAGGACGTTATTAAGCTTTCTTATGCCGTTTCTCTATTGTACCACTTATATACACCTGAGTGCACGACTTTTTCGAGAATAAATCTTTATGAAACGCTCCAGTCTATGCGACTTGGTTTCCTACATTGCCCCGACGATGCGTTACAGAGGACAATCTCAAACAAACACCGTTCACAGATGTTTCCTTGATTTTACGAAACGAACTTTAATAAATCTAGCCACCGACTGTTCTACCATGTCATCTATTGTGTCCTTCATTTTCCTCAGCCGTTATCTCGAGATTTTCGTTCGTTTCGAATAATTTTTGTCTATGTCGGTTCTAAGGTTAAAAAAAAAAACACCGCATGTTCGTGTCTGCACATTTTGCATGCGAGAAAAAATTCACGAAGATCTGTTTCGATGTCTTTCGCCGGCGCGCACGAGCACTCGCTTCCTTCGGTGCAAGTGTGCTGGCAAAATCGATCTTTTCGAGTGCACTTTAGGCCCATGCGCGATGTGGACTCGGCCGAGAATGCTGCGGGCTACAGTCACCTTTTTTCCCCATCTATTAATTAACGATCAATTAAAATAATGATCGACCGATCGCTATATCTTGGCCGACCAATTCAGCCAATATTCAGACCGCTGTAACTTCCTGTAAAAGGATTCGGCAACGACGCGCCTGGTCTCGTTCTAAAGGACAAAAGATCCGCTTTCTACCACTGAATTGTTATATTTTTTCTTTTTTTTTTTTCTTAATATTTTTTAAATAGTTATTTCGTCTCTTTAAATACTTATTTCCTAAAAGTGTTAGTTTACTCGTTTCCAGAGAGTTCGGAAGATTTATTTAACAACAGAAACCACCGTGGATTTACAAATTGAAGTCTGCTCTTTGCAACGAGCCAAAAAAAATTGCTGTACGATTTTTTCTTACGCTTTTATCGCACTCTGATCGAAAAGTGTGTCGTCAGCCAGCTGACGAACAAAGCATTTTCTTTGACGAATTCGTACATTTTCAACGCAACTTAAAAAATATTTTCCGTGACTTAAACCACCGTGGATTTAAAGATTGGAGTGTCTTCTTTCTAACGAGTACAGAGAATTTGTTGTACGATTTTTTTCGCTTTTTCACCGAGCTCCGATTGAAGGAATGTTCGGTTAATGGGGGTCGTGTGCATTAAAACAGTATACGGGCAGCAGAAAGAAGCGAAATCCGTGGAAATGCATGGAGCTCCGGTGCATTCGAGCATCCCGGTGAGCTCGCCGGGTGCAGCGGGTGGATGTAGTGACGTATCGACCGGCGAGGTCACCTGGGGTCACCAAAGTTCATACCGTCTCCCGGTTTATGAACTCGATGAAATTGCAGCGACGATTGCGTAATGGTAAACGAACCTTTCGGAAGTTGAAAATGTTCTCTGATCAAAAACCTATCGCGATAAATCGATACAATTAAATGGCAAACGCCGGAAACGCGAAATACACGATTCAAAAGGTTCTCCAAATGCCATTTCAATTTTTTTCAGAACGAAAAATATCATTATCAACGTTTCGATATATTCCGGCAAACAATAGTAAATTATTCCTGCTGCAGGAATAAAAATTTTCTACCTGAATTCCAACAAACTGGAGTGAAATAAAAATTTATTTTCTTTCTTAATATGTTTAATAGGTTGAAAATAATGTAACAGCATTTAAAAATTTTTCTAATGTTTTATACTGTTTTAAAATACGCCTGCCCGTTTTTGTCATAAATGCATAAAACCCGCAGTCTAATTATTAGGTTTTCGACTTTGGTACAGTTTTGTGCATCGAGGGGAAAGATTTACGGGGACGATTCTTATGGGATACCGTTCCGTATGTTCTCTTGTATACGTCGATATATGTTTTTCATCGTTTTTTGTATTGTTATAATTATTTAAACGTCTTTCCCAGGATGATTGGTGCTATGCCAGCGGTGGCGGTACGCCACGAACGGAAACGACAAGAAAAAAGACTAAAACGTCCCAGTCAACTGTACTTAGGGGCTCAATGGATGCCACCGCCTCAGGGTTCACCCCCAACCCCCAGCCCCCATGGACACAATAGCCATCTGGACCCATTACCGGAAATGTATCTTTGCGGAAAGGTAAAATTTGTCATGGCGATTTCGATGTAGAATACGATTTCAGGGAGGCAAACATTTTTCACAGATATCAACACTGCACGTAGTGGTGGTGTGCCTGTTGCTGGGCGCAGTGGTCCTCGTCGTTGGTCTAGTCCAACTCGTTCCGGGTGCAACGACCACCGACCATAGACTCGGCCTACTCATCGGGGGTACACTCCTTCTCTTCTTTGGTAGGAATTCTATCGAAAAAGCCTACCTAGTTTCAATTCCAGAAACCAGAAACCATTCTGCACACTCTCCCGAGTACGGTTATATTTTTTTATGACGTTATAAACATTTACAATCGTCTGAAATTCATTTGAACATTCCTCGGAAGGAAAAATCGATTGCTCAACTTTGAGAATTTTTAGTAATTTAACAATAAAAACTACTGGAATGATTCCCACCAGAAACCATTCTGCACACTCTCCCGAGTACGGTTATATTTTTTTATGACGTTATAAACATTTACAATCGTCTGAAATTCATTTGAACATTCCTCGGAAGGAAAAATCGATTGCTCAACTTTGAGAATTTTTAGTAATTTAACAATAAAAACTACTGGAATGATTCCCACCAGAAACCATTCTGCACACTCTCCCGAGTACGGTTATATTTTTTTATAACGTTATAAACATTTACAATCGTCTGAAATTCATTTGAACATTCCTCGGAAGGAAAAATCGATTGCTCAACTTTGAGAATTTTTAGTAATTTAACAATAAAAACTACTGGAATGATTCCCACCAGAAACCATTCTGCACACCCTCTCGAGTACGGTTATATTTTTTTAATGACGTTATAAACATTTACAATCGTCTGAAATTCATTTGAACATTCCTCGGAAGGAAAAATCGATTGTTCAACTTTGAGAATTTTTAGTAATTTAACAATAAAAACCGCGGAGTTAATTCTTACGGGAACCAATTCTGTAGATTCTCCCGAGTACAAGGATAATTTTTATAACATTCTAGCAGCGTGAATCTAAAAGCCTCGACTGGTTTTATAGGTATCGTCCTAGCAACTATAAGATGTTACGTCCTGCATTGTCTGCCATTACCGACGGAGTCGCCGATGGCAACGTCATTTCCGCCTCCTGCAAACGAGCCGGCTAGCCTTCCGAGGGGCACCCTGGACCTGTTAGTGGGCCACCCAAACCAACCCGAGACCGACGCCCTCATGCACCACCATCCCCACCATCACCATCATCCCACCAACTACAAGAAGAAACGCAGCTCCCATGGCTCGCATTCCGACGAAGCCTAATGACCGATGTACAGTACAGGCCGAGGAACAGTGCTGGCCAATTAATCGCTGGCGATTACAATGGATCGCCCGACAGTCAGCGGTGAAAGTACATTCGAAGTCAGAGAGGAACTTCGTGTCGTTTCAGACCAAGTTAGATCACGAAGTAGATACAATGATTAGGGGTTGGGGAACGAGCTAAACCGATGGGGGACTGTCTAGTCTCCTCTGATAGTCTGTACGTGTACATTATACCCGATTCTTTTATCGTTTGTAACTTTCTATATAATATACAGAACGTCTCAGCTGGACGGGATCAACTAAATATCTGCCCCATTTATCGTTGTATTAGGAAACTTCCTAGGTCGAAGTTATTCCATTTGAAGAAGTACATTTAATGGTAGAAGGAGTTATTAGTCAAGGTCGTTCTTTAATGAGATTTTTAGGTCGTCGGTATTTTTTTCGAACGAAACATTGTAGTTTTGATTCGATATTCTCGTAGAGCATAAAAAGACGAATCCAACGGTATATATAAACATACTATTTCGATAGCTTAATCTCGAGATATTTGTGTCTGAAAGCTTTGAGTATTTGAGGATTTAAGTACTCGAGTAGTTGAGTACTCAAACCTTTCAGACACAAATATCTCGAGATTATGCTATCGAAGTAGTATGTTTATGTATATCGTTGGATTCGTATTTTTATGCCCTACAAGAATATCAAATCCAAATTAGATCTTGTTTGAAAAAAATATCGACGCCCTTGAAAAGTCATTGAAGAACGAACTTGGCAAATATTTCTTTCTATTATTATGTTTACCATTTGATACAGTATAACTTTGTCTTGTCTCGAAGCGAGATGTTTTTTCATTTAACGACAAATGAAGCAGATATTTAGACGATCCTGTTCAACAGAGACATCCGGTATATTCATACATATACAATGCGTGTCGTCAACGTGTACTCAGCCAGTCGGCGCTGAGGAAAGTGCACTTTTCTATCTTGTCTGTCTTCGATACCACTTTACAGTAAGAAAAATAACAAAAAAACTCCATAATATAATATTAAACAAATTTTAAGGCATCACGCGATAGCTTGGCGTCGTCAGAAAAAAGAAAGATATATACAAAATTTAAATTCATTTCTACGAGCGTGTTTGTGACCCGCTAAAAGGTCACCGGGAATTTTGAATTTTTAACCGAGATTCGAATGATTTTTTAAAAGCATGATTTAATCTACCTAGTAGTCTTCTAAAAATATAGAGTACGGTAAAATATTAAATTGTTAGAGAATTAACCAAATGGCCTAGCGTCGATAGTTCTAAAATGAACGATCATGGACATTTTGCGAATTTTTAAGAATTTGTTTTCACGCCAATGAGCCTAAGTGATTGAACAAAAATGATTGTTTATTGTTTGAGGTGATTTTTGAGTGATCAAAAAATGTTTAAATAATCAAAAAGGCGATTTGCAAAATGTCCATGGAAGATAAACTCTATCCAGCACTTTCTCCATAGTTAGTAATTGTTTTTCTACTATGAGATAATTTCGACAAGTATCGAAGGAACTTTGATAGAAAACTTATTACGCGAAAAGCTCTTCATGATTGCAAGGGCCTTGAATCAAAGTACTGTATTTGTTTTTCGATGATTTTTTAACATGGTTGAAAGGTACAAGTTTTAACGTCTTCTACGAACGACATATATTTCATTTACACATCTGTATATCTATTTACATACGTATGTACATATACGTATGTATGTACATATATATATGTATATGTATGTATCTCGCTTGTAAATAAGCTGCCTGCTTATTGTCGAGATTCGTTTGATCGTTTGTCATTCTTTCACGATGATTGATGATGATTAATGACAAAGTTTCGCAGTGAATTGTGCATTGTAGTTGGAAAGTTTGGGTACACGTATTAATCGAGGGAGATCATTGATTAATCTTGCAGATATTTATTACAGCAAGGGAATCATAATAATTCATGATTAAAAATAATTTTTTCATTTCAATGGAAACACATGTCTTTCAAACTGAAAGTATAAATGTTTTACATAACGTTTGATGCAGGGGAATGAAATTGTAAAAAGAATTTGTGATAAATAATAGCTTAATGAATGAAATTTAAGGTTTAAATAAAAAACAAGTGATTCGTGCCGCTTTTGCCGTAAGAATCAATGCAAATTCCGGCAAGAATCATTTGCTTAGTAAAATTTCGAAATAGCGCCATTGCATGTAGCGGAGAAACGTTCAAACTGTTAGACAACGTTACCGAGAGAGTAACCGTTTTACCAACAGAGTATCCAACATGTTAGTTACGAGGGTAACTGCTAGATGGCGTAATTATATAATGTCTAATTAATTTGAATTTGTTAATTTGTATATTAGGAAATAGATAAATTAGAGACAGTGTAGATAAGTGTACCCAAACTTTCAGGTCGATGAGAATTTCCTGTTTCGACCAATTATGTGTCTAAAAGGCCTATTTAGAACGTATTGTGATTATTTGATAAAATGGTACTTGGAAAACAAACATTTTTACTACTGCACTATTCCTTGAATCGTTGAAATGATCATCCTATATCTATACAGGGTGTTTCTGAATAAGTGAAAAGTATGGAAGAGGATGATTTAGTATGATCGAATAAGAAGAAAAATTCATATAAATATGAATATGATCTTTTTGAGTTTCAGCTTATTTTGTTTTGTAATATTTCCTTACATGTCTTTAAATGAAGTTGTTCATAATACAATATTTGTATGGCACGCAAAGCATGATTAAAAACAGTGAACCAAGGCCCAATTTCGTCGAAAGGTGTTGGGTTTATATAAATTTTTATTTTTATTTTGGTATGATGAACCAGCCTCTGCTATACTTTGTATCAGATCAAAATCAGCCTGTATATATTTAATCTTTGTGATCCGTGTATTATGATCTCCTTCTCTCTATTCGTATATAGATATATATTATTATATATTGTATATGTAATTATTAATATATTATTATATATGGTGATAATATAATTATAATGTAATTTAACGCATACATTGAATTATATATGATTATTATTTATAATTATATTATTATAATATACAGGTAATTATTAGTATATTATTATATATGATGATAATAATGTACTTATCATAAGTGTATATATCATTATATATAATAATAACAATATAATTATTATAATTACATATAATATTATGTATAATAATAATATAATTCTAACAATTGTATGTATGATTATATTATTATATTATACATTATATATGAATATTATTATACATATATCTATATATATATATATATACACGAAAACGTTGTTGAATTTCTGTCTCGACCAATTAGACGCATACATAAACAGTTCGATCATGATTTAAAATCTTTACTATACAAATGTAGATATGTGATATATAAGGAAATTTCATTTCTTCCCTGAACTCGATCTTCAGAGCCTTGAGTAATTAATCACTCTACTGTTAAACAAATTTCGTTAAAAGTGATACCTCTATGCGTAGAGCCCTAAAAAGAAAATCCTTGTAGCCCCTTCGATTATTATAGTTCAAAATCAGTAAAGAATGCTACGTGTGAACATTAGATTATTTATTTAACTATTGCAGATACATCAAAATTAACGTTATTAATTTTCAATATAATTTTAGCGTGCCTTACAGTACTCAAATAGAGACAAATGATTTATTTAATCAAGTGAAGAATTTTGATCACAAATATTATAAAAAATAAATGCTTTCAACTTAAAAGAATGGTAACAAAGACCTGTTAATTAAGGCTGAATAATTCATATTCTCTGTATATTTAAAAATAAATACAAATCTTAGAAATATTTCAAATAAAGATATTCTATTGAGAAGAATTTAGTATAAAATTAAAAATACTGTTTTTATGTTTAAATATTTTTAATTGTTGGTTGGTATTAGTTGTTATGTCCACGTAGCATCATTTGCCAATCAGTATATAAGTACTAAATTTCCAATCGCTTATTTTCACTGTCTAAGAAAGAAATGGCATTTGTCTCGAGAGAAAAAGGACTAAAAATAAAGAAGGGGAGAGAAGTCGCAGGAGAATTGAGAAATGTCGTTGATAAAATATTCACTCCTTCTAACGATAAGTGTCACACAGCACGAGCACCCAATTTCGATGTTATTTTTTTGAGAGAAATTTTCGAATCGAGATCGTAGTTAGCGTTTCCAAAACAGATTTTACGGGGCAATGTAAAACGCGATCTAGATGTATCTTTCGGGTAACAAATATTTAAATTATCTACTTATAATTATGTAATATTTATACTTAAACGGTTAAACAAATTCTTCTATGTCTGTACCTCCAGGGTATTAAAACTAATTTATTAAAAAAAGAACTTAATATTTGAAACCGAGTAAATATATGTTCCTCAAAGATTATTAAGAAAAAAGAATCAATATTTGAAATCGAAAATTTCTGCATATGTTCTTCGAAGGTTTCTCTATCTGTGGGAAAACTTTAAAAAATTTATGTCCAGGCGTTTAACTAGAAAAAAACTCGCAAACAGGTATTTGTCAAATACAAATAATAGGATGTTTTGATAATTTAATTTTTGTTTTTATGTTTGTGGGTATAACGAAATAAAATAGTGATCCTGGGGCACAGGCACGTATGTTCGACTACCGTTGGGGTCCACTTAAAATTATTACAAACTGTTACACCTACATGTATATGAAAAATTATAAGGTATTTTACTAACAATAAAATAAACAGTTTGTCCTCGCTCGCCAAGCGCAGAAATATTTGATGCAGTGTAACACGATATAAAACACAATATAACTTATTACGGTATAACATAAAATAATATAACATAATTTAATCTAATTTAATACCATATACTATAATTTAATTTAATAGAATAGAAAATCGAATATAGCATAATTGCAACTCTAACATTTATGGCTGTTGGGCGAAACAATGTGACCCCCTAAAAAATTGTAATTACTCCAGGGAAGAATATTAATCAAATAATATCGAGTACATTCTAATAATTACAGATCAAAGTACTAACGAAGTTCAAATGTCTAATGGCCGCCATTGTTGGTCCAACAGCCACAAAAGCACCGAAATTTCTGTTCGATCAAGCGTAAAGTATCTACATTTAAGGTATAAGTCATTATACTTGAATAAGAAGCCTGACCTTCCACTCGAAAGATGTATAAATAACAAAAGAATTTACAATGCGATTTTTCTATAAGGGTCTCGGAAACTTTTTACTATTTTCAAGGTCTAATGCTTGTCGAGCTAATTCCTGTTATTACGCCGAACTGTTTTACAAACTGGACTGTTGTGTACCTTGAAGATTTCTATACGACTGCGCTTAGGTCGAATTGTTTCTCTTTTTTTACGGAGTGTTTCTTTGGAACGTTCAAGATCAAAGAAAAAAAAACCTTTTAATTCTCTCGAACAAGCATTAGAAGAATCGATGATTTGACATTGTTTGGAGTACTTTTGTTGATTTTAGAGTGTTTAAATGGACATTAATAACACGTAAGAATAGTCGTTAGTTTTTTAAAAACACTTCTACGACGACGAATTCGTGCTACGCTGTTTTCCCCCAGTCGGATGTTTACACTAAAAGGTCGACGAGATTGTATGGGACACTCTATGGGGCTCCCGCATCGGACAACATGTGTTTTAAGTATAGCGAACGAATTCTTACGGCGTAAACGTTTGTACGAATCTCTTTTCTAATTTTTTAATCTCTTGAGTCACGACAGGTTACCGATTCATAATATATTCTTCTGGATATCCTTCGGTTTTCTATTAACATTGTAATTAATTATACATATCTGTGACTACGTCTTTAATAAACATGATTATTCTGTTATCAGTTTGGGGTTCGGGTTTAGTGTTTTCTGTTTTGAGTATATGTTTATTGTTTAGAGAATTACTATAAGGATACAAATATATATGTTTAATGAATGAGTAAAGTGTTGGCCATACATGCACAACGTTCAGAAACTCTATTTCTCGTAAGATTATGTGATCTGCTAGCTTCTAAAAAGTATGTTATATTTTATATATACCCGCATCGTATACATACACGCTCTCCGAGTTCTTTCAGGGACGCCGAAAATGTAGGAAAATTAATAAAAGTTCAATCAAGGTCGACCTGTGATTCAGAGAATTTTTGACTAGTCCAATACTCATGGAATTTTCAAGACTCTCCTGAACATGATAGCATATTTTTCTTTTTATAAGATTATAAACAATTTAACTTTGAACATTCCCCGAAAAGAAACATAGAGTTTTGAATTTTGAGAACTTTTTACGCTTTAAAATGTATAAAATGGATTGTGGAGATAGTGAAGACTGTTCATGACTAATTATACTTTATTTGTTGCAAGTAGTTAATTAATAAAATAAAAAATTACAGCTTAATTCCAGACGCAGATTATTCTTGCCGCGATCGTCGTATGTGTCAATACGGTTGTCGGCACGAATTTTCTACTCTAGAAAATATAAAGACAGCGCCATTGCACGTAGCGGCAAAATGCTGAAACTGGTACACAAATGCGACCGACATACGGTAAAATATCGACGCGGTAGTCGTAGATACTGTAGATTTCTGTTTTATCAACGTATTAGTGCATACATTAGTTTTCTATTTTATCGATCATGTTAATACAGGTACAAGAGTAGACCTATCACCCAATGTATTTTTTTGTCTCACGTCCGCGGGTCCCTAGCAGTCCCTAGAGTATATATATAGCTATTTTTAATTTTAATTCCTACCACTAACGACGCTGTCAGCAGATTGTAGTTCCAATTGGTAATACAGGATGTGACACGAAAATGGTAATAGGGTTACGTGACCCCACAAACGTGGGACACGAAAATGCATTGGATGTTAGGTCTATCCTATACCTCGTCTGTGTATATAGTCACTGCAGTCTCGCGAATACGATAGAATATTGTTTTCTAAAACACTTTAAAATTAGTTGTAAATGTTTTCTTTCTAATCCACATCACTCGCCAAAATGGCAACACTGTTCGTATGTGGGTCAAAAATTACGAGATCACGAACATCAAATATTCCGAGAAGAGTTTCGTCTTTGTAATAATGCTTTATGGTTTCGTTAGAATATAAAGATATACACAGTGAGTTTTCGTTCTACAACACAAATGAGAAGAGACTGAACGAGATTTGACAGCTGACAAGTCTTCCCT
Organism: Halictus rubicundus; assembly: GCF_050948215.1. Taxonomy (NCBI): domain Eukaryota; kingdom Metazoa; phylum Arthropoda; class Insecta; order Hymenoptera; family Halictidae; genus Halictus; species Halictus rubicundus. Next base: position 11,682,646 of record NC_135159.1, on the reverse strand, counting down.
TGCATGTGTGAAGTGCTGCTAATGTCGCATGTTACTACATCAGTTATGTACATTGACATTTCGCGTAGCTTACCGATTCGCAAAAGATTTCATTAATTACGATACATCGTAACGCAATTTATCGGTTGGAACACCATAATAAAATGTAATTTTCTTCTTTAAGTAATGTCGTATTGATTTAATATTCAAACAACGGCAGCGTAATGGAAAGCTCAATTACTTTCGTTTTTAATATATTTTAATTCTATTACCTTATTAAGGTAAGTCCGATTAGCATTGCATTAGAATGCTCGTGATAATTTCCAAAAAGTTTTCTTAGTTACATGTGACTGTCTAATTCAGGTAATTAGCGAATTTATGATATTTCACGTAATGGCCTCTACCATGGAGCAACAACAGCAACAGCAGCAACAACAACAACAACAACAACAGCAGACCACCCTGGAATTTTACCAGGCAATGGCTGATTTTAAAAACATGTTCCCACAAATGGATGACGATGTGATAGAGGTAAAATTCATTTAATGAATAATTCCGTAAACATTTTGTGTTCAAATAATTTATATTATTTGTATGCAAACATCAGGCTGTATTAAGATCTAATCAAGGAGCCGTGGACACTACTATCGACCAGTTGCTCAGCATGAGCACAGACAACGAAAATGAAAAGATTAGAAGTGAATTAGAACAAAACGAAAAGTCACCGAGTACCTCTAAGTCTCCGAAAGCTGATTCAAGAGTGACCTTAAAAAGTATACGTAAATGGCAGCCTGCTTTACTAGGACCATTACCAGAAACATTTCTTAGACTTACACAAGTTCCAGAAGACAATCACGATTTGTCCTCGAAAGAGAATTCCATGTTGGAGGACGAAAGAATCTTTATGTTTCTTCAGAACGAAGAATTCATGGCTGAACTACGTTGGAACGAAGATTTCCTGTCAACTTTAGAAAGCGGTATGCAATATTTCGCTATAATTATTAAAGTTCAAACAATGGATATCCCACTTGAAAGAATGTTCCACGCTATTTCTTTTATTTTATGTTAGATTCGAAAATACCAGGAACGAATCTCGAAAAGTATGGCCAAGGAGGCCACGATGATGAAGATCTGTTCAAAGAAAGACTAAAACATATGGGAAAAGGTAAAAAAATTTATTACTTAATGGAAGCATAGTTGCTGATACAATTACCAGCATTTATGTGATTTTATTGTTTTTGTTGCAGTGTCTCGACGTAAGTTCGCGCAACTTACCAAAGTATTTACACGCAGTAAAAGACGTGGAGGTAGGCAATTACTAACACCAACAGCTTCTTGTGATGACTTACTGAATCCTGAAGAGTCCTCTAGATCTCAATCTTAGGAGACTTACCGATATTCCTTACTTTATTTAAATGAAAAGACAACTTCAGCAACTCATACCTATAGTCATATGTCGTCCAAAAATGTGGAAAAAGCATATCTATATTAACGCACTTAAACGAGAAACTACAATGCAGACTTACATAGACGTCGATTTGCTTTTAAAAATTGTACAAATTAAAGATGAGTTACATTTTTTTTGTGAGATCACATGCAGTAATTAATGTATTATTATCATTTTATTTATTTCGTTGCTAGGATATGATTTTAACCACAAGCTCAGAAAGATCAAAATGCAAACTATACAAGTAATATCTATAGACACTATACAAGAAATTCAGACCCGCAGAATATTTCGTATTTTAATAACTTAGTACAGATAAGTATACAGTCTATATAGTAACAGTACAATAATTACTGCCATTATACTGTTAAACTAAGAATTTGTGAAACTTTTTTTAAAGAATTTTCATTTACCGAACAATAATGAATTTTACTTCCTTCTTATAAACGGGATATTACTTTTTGAGAAAGAATGATTTTATTGTTGATAATATTTTTAAAGTTTTACGACTGTTTCTTTTTTTTTTATAGAAGCTTTAAGTAATTTATTTTCGTTTAGGGCATTACCGTTTGTAGCAATTAGCAAATGTTGTTAATATATAAGGCAAATAATGTTCACCAATATTGAATGAACGTAGTCGAAAAATATAGTGCAAATATTTAAGAGAGAAACAACAGCATCAAATTTGTGATTTTATGTTCCGTCTATTGGCAATGTAAAATTTGTTCATTTGTGATATAAGTGGATTACGAACGAATGTTCTAATTCGCCAAAGCGAGAAAGGAAATTCCTTTTCGTATTATTTTGCGCACGAATAATAATTTTAAATGCGCGAGCACATATTATTTCAAATATGTACTTAGTTGCATCGCAGTTTTAATTGTAAGTGTAATACATTCTAGTTCGTTCGTCTAGCCATTACTTATTTAACGATAAGTATGAAACATCGCAATATTGTTGGTCTAGGAATCATTTATATAATAATTGAGCGTAGGTAGAATATTTACAAATATACTGGTACGTGCCACTGGCATGAACATAAACTAAAGATATTGAGCTCAAATATACTGATACAAAAAGCAAAACAGCATTGTTTTCAATGATCCTTTGATAAATCAAATCTGCTCGGTTCATTAACTTGTACTTTTTATTTACTCGTTACCATGTAATGCGTAATACAAGTTACAAAAGGATTATAAAAATAAAATAAAATTTATAACATATAAAATGTTTTAAAGCTGTTTTTATAAAGCATACAATTGTATTATATGTATATATTGCACAATTTTATGTTTTTCAAACATCAGTAATGTACAATGTGGAATTAAATTCAATGATTAATGAACAGTCTAACCGCGTTTCGTCGAATTCTCAGCGTCGCTTGATTTCTATTACGTATCTGACTGTTTAAAAAATACTCTGGCCCCAGATAAACTGTAATAGAGTAACTGAAACTCAGCGCTCCTCTCCTTCAAACGTTTCAACGTTAATGCCCTGGTTTGTTGTAACTTCTCGTCCCCATGATCGTTCTTGTTCGCCGTTCCGTGCTTCTCCGTGCTTAAATGCTGTTCAACCGTTTTAAACCAATGCAAACTGTCCAATTCCGCCGACTGATTCAAAAGAGCATTTATATATGCGATTCCCATCGCGAAACCGTCGTCAGTGAATGCCGCACCAGTTTGATTCTTTTTAAACATTTTCTCCTTGTTCGATATCGAATTGTCCACGAAGCTCAACGTTAACGGAGGGACAATCGCGTAGAATTGTTGCAAGTGGTGCGACTCTGTGTCCCTGAACGCAGACGCGAACACATCAACAAGGAGTTTGAAGTATTGTATACCCTTCGTGAAGTTCTGCACCAAACTTGCGATATCGTTTTCCAAGCAGCTAGCCGCTGCTTGCGTTATAGTACTGTAATTCAAGTCTTTGCAGATCAGCTCGAAAGACACGGATGAATTAATGTCCGGCAGGAAGGATATAGCATTCGAGCTCGCATGCAATCCGCCAGATCTGATTAGTCTGACGTATCCCAGCGCGTTTCCGATTTGAGTTATCAATTGCCGGAACTGATCCAGGTAACTCAAACCGTCAGACGTCATACCTAACTTTCGGATTCCCTTCTGGAACTTTTCTGCTCTTTCGTACGTGTAAGGTGTCGCACCGCTTTCTCTTTGGGCCTTGATGAACCTTATGTCCCGCATTAGCCTTGACTTGATGTGCTCGTCGAATAGAAATTGCGAAAACGTGTGCAGCTTCACGCGAAGAAACTGATACACGAAGTTGACCGTCGTGCTCATGATACCAGTCCCATGGGTCCTAATGGAATTGGCTATGTGGCGAATTCCAAAGGTGTTCAAATGCTTATTGTTGCTAGTATGTTCGATGAACGTCTGGGTATTTAAATTATACAAATATTTCGAAACGAACACATGAATGTTTCGCATAATCTCTAACGCGTCCAAACCTTGCTCCAAGGTTTGCGTAGGCAGGTGATTCTGTACAGTATTAAGATTCAGTTTATAGTGAGCGAGAGCATGCATCATCCTGTACGTTCTCCAGTCATGCAGGGCCACCGTAGTGAGATTATAAAACATGTTATCGAGGTAATGTTCGATAAACCTTTTGGCATAGATCATACTGTTCGCCAAAGGTAGTGGCAACGATTGTACTACTCTTCCGCCGTCTTTTGCTCCAATATTGAATGGATTAGTGGAATCCAATTTTAAGTGTGCATGAACGTGAAGCCTCAAATTCGTTTCGATCTCGTGGCAAACAGGTTCTAGAATATTTTTTGTTAACATCTCTTTCAACTGCAGAATCCTCTTCGTTTTCAAATCCGACCCTTCTTGTTCATTAATGGTACTGTTAAATGCTCCGAATAAATGTATGATATGGCTTATGTTCAAATTACTGTCTGCTACAAAAGAGAAGTAAGCAGGAATTATGTTCTGATGATGCAGCAATATAGAATAATCGCAAATTTCATTGATAACATTGTGCAACTCTGCTACGGTATCGTAATTGTCTAATAAAAACCTTAATTTCAGCATGTCTTCCTCTTTGAACGTATCTGTTAACTGACTACCACACGCTAAAGCGCATCTCACTATTAATCTTCTGTCCGCACTCGCCGGCCCATTCAATAGTTTCATGCTCAAACTTATGAGCGACAAAGTGTCCAATCTTTCTTTGCTGTAACCTTTGTCTTTCTGAATTAAACTTTTCCGTGTATTCTCTAACATGGCTAAAATATAATAACATAGATACTGTAATACCTGATTCTGTGATTGCACTATGACTGGTCCCAGTATATAAAACGTGTTCTGTAGAGACTTTTGTACTTCTATTAGTCGGCAAATCAACTGAACAGTATTACGATTCATCGGCTTAATTAGTGCTGCATGCATGTTCATTACAAATGATACAGTCTCCTTAATTTGGGATAACAAAACAATTAAATCTATCAACAAAGACTGCTTTTGCCAGATGTCAGATACTTGTAACGTATTCTTCATCGAAACAGCCTGTACTTCTGTAGACCATGTGACAGCTTTATGAATCAAATTGTTCACGGTCTGAGACAATTTCTGTGTTCTGGAGGACAATAGTTTCTCTCCAATCTGTGGGCTAATAGCGTTGCCAGTTTCCTTTGGCAAAAACTCGCTTAAAAATTTACTCGGTATCCATATAACATTGCCAATCAGAGTAACAGCATAAAATTTCTTATTATTTTCAAGTACTCGTTTAATTAATTTTTTATCACAGGTACCGAACAATTTGGTCATCACAACAAGACCGATATTTACTCTAGTCCAGTTCTTGCTCAACGTAATGCTGTTACTAGACTTGTTCTCGATATCCGACATTAAATTTTTTAAATAACTAGTGATCTGTTCACTCATCATAGGACCTTTACTCACATCCATAACTCGTTCGATTGTTTTCGAGAAAATTACCCTCTTCAACAAACATTCCTGCAAGTCCTTCAGCAACTTATCGAACGTATGGAGCTTTGATTCCAGTATACCAAACTGCGATGGATCATGGATGATAGAGCGCACGTGCATTCTATATTTCTTCCATTGCTCTAACAACGATGGTTGTGACTCAATGATTTCGTCCAACGTTAGAGCAATTACAAATAGATCAACGAAGTGTTCTATCAGCACAGGTAAATAAACCTCGTTAGCATTACCAGCCAAGCTGGACAGTTGCTCTGTCGTCAAATGCACAACAGTCCATACCCTATTCACAAAGACAAACAGATCTTGCAAGTCGGACAGCAGGGACGTGATGCTCTTCTGATTGTTTTCAGCGTCTCTTTCCCCATGCGTAAACAGTTTTTTGTAGAAGAATTTCGCTTCTATTTCGAGGAGCCTGATCTCTCTGCAAGTGGCAGCGACGGCGGCTAGCAACTTGGTCAAAAATTTATTCTCCATTTCTATTAAAAATATAAGACTGACATCTTCGACGGGTTTGTATACCAGCCGCAACGGGCCCTCCATAAAATATTCTAACGTGGAGTCCACGTTCCACGTTTTCTCCGCCAGCTGTTCAAAAAACTGACCATACTTTCGCAAATGTATCGAACCTGCCGCTTTGTATACTGTTTCGTCCTTTTTCGCGTTCCATGCTGTTGATTCTATCATCGCTACGTTGATTGTTTTTTTTTCGGTACACCGAGGAACACAGTGGTCATCCGCTGCACCACGGTTGCATGTATGTAGGGCGCGTCACTGCGTTCCGATATTTCTGATTAGCAGAATGCAACGATGATACGGATTTTATCAGTCAGAAGTCGAAAAGAGTTTAACCAACTCGATAGATAATAATTACGTTCGTCAGTGCATGATCTAAGCGTGAATAAAACATACATAAATTAACTTCACATGTTGACAGATAAAGGTATACATAGATCAACTGGTATATAGCAAGACTTACCGCGAATACATAACCACAAGAAGGCTGGCATAGCATTGTTGCAAATCCTCGATCCGACAATGAATCACTATGCGTGTACACACAACTTGAAAACATTGAATATAGTAGCATTTAAGATAAGGTCTGCTATACAATCTTATTGGTAAATACTATAATTAATTGCTTCTTTCTTCTTAAATTACTAATTTAAATGAACCGCTGTCAGCGATGTCACGTGGTGTAACCACAAACGAGATATAGAAGCAGACCAGACAGGATACGAGAGTATTCACTGCAGTTCACTGGTGCTCACTTTCGTGACTTCGTCGTTTTAGCATGGAACAGAACCTGGGCAACTTTTAGCATGGAACAGAACCTGGGCAACTTTTAGCATGGAACAGAACCTGGGCAACTTTTAGCATGGAACAGAATCTCGGCATCGACGAGGCACTGTTAAAGACTGCCAGCCCCTGTGCTATTCTGCGAGCCCGCAAGTGGGTCCCAGGCACGTAGCTAAGTAGTATCCCCACCCCAACATCCTCCTCTCCCACAATCCATAGTCCGCCAAAGCTTAAATTTGAATTTTCGAATTCAGCGCAAGTTCGCGCCATCTGTACAATAACAGGGATAATTTGAGCGTATCATTACGAATTAATTTATATTTCTTTCCGTATAATGTATTTTTATATACAACATATGCCACGAAATAAGTATATAAATGAATAAATTCTGTAATTATTGTAAATTGCACATGGAAGGGGGAAGATATGGGTGCAGATGCAAAGAATGATTTTTTTCGTGTTTTGTCTAAAACTAACTTTCTTTATTCCTTTCGTCATTAAATCTCTCATCATTGTATTCAATGTGATTAAATTTCTTTCACTTCATCCATATCTCTTTGTGTTATCTAACTACATATATACTAAAAAGACACCATATATGATTATAACAATAAGAAACAATGAAAAACAATGATTAGTAACGAATAATTTACATTCATTTGAATAAACCATTTACACTTTTCTTGTACATACATGAATTAGTATTAGAGTAAAAAATAAAATTACACGATCCTCCGCTCTTCTCTTCCAACTTTGCGGTATGTATAAGAAAAAACATTCCGATTATATAACGAAACGAATAATTCAACATGTCTTACGTAATTATAAAACGAAAGAGAAAGAAACATCGTAACAATGTACTTTACACATATGTAGAATACTTATTATCCAACTTTTAAACTAGTTACAATATTTGGAATACAATATTCTCAGAACTATAATTTTACATATAAAAAGTCTTCTTAATAGTATGTATTACAACCTTAACTGGGCAAGAATTAGATAATTAGCAACATTTTTAATTTTTTTTATAATGCTTTCTGCTAAAGACTAGACAAAACTGTCTTCAAAGATTTTTCTTTGTTCTTTTATAGTTTTTCTTTTTCCTAGAACTGTATCCAATCATCAAAACCTGAGATTTTTATATTAAATTTCAGTACGTAATACTTTCACTATTTCCGTTCAAAGAAAATCATGAATTATGAAAATTATGTTCCGTATGGTTTTACTTTTTCCCTTTTCAAAGCAAATAAAAAATTTGCCTAGAAATGTTTGCACACGAGTAATGAAACATTCGTTTCTCTGTGCGCGTTGATTTCCGTTTCTTTCTTTTTTTCTTTTACTCGTATATCACTTACAATTGTAATCGATTTCAATCATGATTACCGCTGTCAAGTAAAATTAGAGTTAACACTAATATTGTTTTCCAAACGAAAGGAATGATAATCGTGACTATAATATATTATTGTAACGATTTTTCGATAATTTTACCATTATTAACCGTTAAAAGTTATATGCATTTTTATTTCTCTATCTGCAATGTATATCAATATAAATATTCCATCAATGTAGCTTACGTTGCAATTTTTATTATCAATCTGCGCTTTTTGGCGTAACTTCCTGTTTCATTCTCTATATTCTGAAATGCCATCGTTCAAACGGCATTATTTAATATCATGATGATTCGCGCGATAATTCCCTCAAAACTATTTAAAGATAGTTTTGATAATGGAAACGACCAGCTGCCGACGGGAACTGTCGATAAATTAGTTTCTCTCGAGTAAAACAAGTAGAAAAAATTGCAATATTAAGTACCCAACACGTAATAGAATCTTAACATTTATTTCAAAGTTCATTATTTGACAAAAAACTCCATTTCAACACTAAGCTTTATATATGCTTTATATATGCATTATAAAAAAAAAAGATGGCTAAAAATTTGGATAGACACATTCTGCGTACACATCGAACATTAGATAAACTCAGATCAACGTGACTATGTTTTCAAGGTGTATATTTTCCGACAATTATATACCACTGGTAGCAATATGCAACTGCAGATGAATATTATTCCCGTCTTCCCTTCTGAAACAAAGACCAGTTTAAATGGTCCCATTCTAGGCTATACAAAGAAAATTGTCATTTAATTTACTGGGATACATATACGTATATGTATATACATTCTTTCGCATATACACAGCGAGTCACGAAAAGCTACACACACTTGTTAAATTTCAAATACTTCAAGCCAAGTAACAAACATTTTGTACATTTCATGGGTATTAATTGAAAGGTGATACAAATAAAATGAAAACAGAAAAAATCTGTAAAGAATTAATATTAACGTATTACTGAAATTTTTATGTACTAGTCCTGATATATACAGTACAGTACATATTCATAATTTTGTAAAGTGATTGCTTTGAAATATTTGGATTTTATCAGATGTATGAAGATTTCTGTGACCGACTGTGTAGACGGTATAGTGCGGTTACCGTCGGCAACTTTCTTAAACGATAATGAATGAACATGTAAATTAGTACACGGTAATATTGTATATATAATTTCCTTAAAAAATGAATAAATGAAATGCAAGTAAAAAGGCACTATATCTGGGTGTGGGAAACAATCAGGTATTTAGGCCTCCCTAATTTGTTTGTTTCTTTTTTTTTCTTGTTTTCTATACCATATACTTCCAGTAAATCACAGATCTTTCAGTAAAGAAGTTACGCCGTTGCGATCGAACAACTTCCATTCTATTACACATATAAAGTCTTATTTCGTTTGGTACTAAACATACGTATATCAAGAGGAAAAATTAGTGTAAATTAGAAACAGCCGCTCCTTAAAACAATCTTGGTGGTACTCGACAATACATTTGGAAGCATAAAGTAATATTCTTTGTTTTCTTCTTTTTTTTTTTATCGTACGTCGTTTTGTATAAACTAGGATGGAACCATTATGCTCTAGAAACGATGAAATGCTCTTGTTTTCCTTTCCATTGTTAATAATACTTGACTAGTTGTGGGGAGAAATTATTAATTGGCAAGAGAATGTTGAATTGTTCCACGCATAGCATACCATGCCATGTTTTTTGTTTGTTTGTTTGTTTGTTGTTGTTGTTTTTTTTTTGTTTGTCAATGATGTCGAATACATTTCATCGTTATGTAAAAAGACCGATGTTGCTTTTGTTTTATATTGACTGTCGAGGATGACACTCATCTAACAATCATTTTCATTAAACAGGAGTTTCATGATCAGTCTCTTCAATTCTTCCCAATCTCCATGCATTTGGATCTCCAGCTGCTGCAATGTAACAATGCAAACGATCGTTCACTTATTTCATCCAGCAGGTATCGCGAGATTTTAAATAACAACGTATATCTGCAACACTTGAACTGTGTTTATGTACAAACAATAGCAAAGTCTTTTTTTTTCTCCACGATATGTAGGGTGTTGTTCACGCTATTGCGTTTTTCTTGCAAATAATAAATATTTAAAAAAAAAGGATAAAACAGGAAAAAGTAACTATTTTTGCAAGCAACGTGATGTCGTACGTAATTTTTTTGTGTTTGCACTACGTTTTTAGAAATGAAGGTAATCTTCAATTTTTTCCAGTCTCACTTTTCTCTAATATTTGCTATTCGCAAGAAAACGCTGGATAGCAATAACGTGAACACCCTGTATACATTTCTCAAATGTAATACACTTAAAGCGACTCTAACGAGCAAAAGAAAAACCAATATTAAATCTTTAAAAAAACAGCAATTAGGAAAGAGAGCGGATAAACGAAAATATACACGAGTATAGTATACGTTGCTGTTGTATTTCGATTTACAGAGTTTAGCGAGTTTATAAAGTATTTCGATCGAGTTGCAAAACCTGAGAAGTTGATTGTGAACAAAATATAAAAGAAAACGACATAAGCACAAGGACAACTCACCTGAATACAATAACCAGAAGAAAATAACAAATGAAGTTACCCGACGATATTTTGTATAACATATGGGGATATCCATTGTAGAAACATAATACATATACATCACGTACAAATTTGTGCTAGGGTAATTGCACAGCCTGTGTCACAGGGATATTACAAGGAAGTCTGAACATTATTGTGTTGCACAGGATCTAAGGGAGGTGTACGTAGGTGATTGATATGATGCAAAGTGTTGTTCAGCACTTCCTGAGTCGTGTACAGCAGCGGCATTCTCTCTTCTATCCAAAGCAAAATCAAAATTGATGCACAATTATAAAGAGTGTAGTAACAAATATATAAATATATGTTATCAGTGTCGTCATTACTAAGTCGCAAACGCATGCAGAATTTGCCGTGCAACCAACAATTCTCAACTATACTTTTTAAATTACAATTGTACTGCACTTGTAATCAAATTATTATAAATCAGATTTTACAGATTCACTTTAATTTTTATATATTTTTATATATATCTTGAGAGACGAATTCTGTTGAACATTTAATAAATTTTATTAATTATTATAAGTTAATAATCTCTAAATAAATAAAATATAAATTAATGATTTATACACAGATATTGTTTCTTGTTTAGCACATGTACATGAAACAGTTTAATAAAGAATTGAGTCTAGTTTAACCCAGAGTATATATTTTCAAACAAAAACCCAAAAACAGCTTGCTTCTCGTGCAAAGAATCGAGCATGTGCAAATATAGCTGCGCAGAAAAAAGTATAGTACTATTTATATCACTAGAATTGAACTTAAAACATCTTAGAAGTTACAAAAGTTAAAAAAATAGATAATTTATTGCACGTTGTAGCTCTAAAAGTTTTTAGACTTTCTAACCAGTTCATTTTGATTAATTACAGTATTATTAACAAATCTTTATAGCATAGTGTTGTAAAACTTATAAAAATTTCATTATAAAACATCTATTAACGCGCAATAAACTGTTGCAAATAATTATAAAATAATGAACCTTTAAGATTCAGAAAAATAATGCCCATGCATAAATTTAAAGTAGATAATTTAATAGGTAAGAGTCTTCATAAAATTCAAAGTACATTTTATTTAAACGAAACTTTAATTTTCTTGTTGGTGTTTTTTACAAATGGTAAAAGAACTTTGAATTGTTACAACGACTCTTATACGCAATGAGCTTGTGTGCTTAAGAAAGTTTAGAGAACAACTATATATCGGTTGACCTAATTTTCCCACACACAATACCAAAAACTTACCTTCGGCCTCAACCGATGTTCAAAGTTCCTCCACCCTTCTGTACTCATACATCCAAACAACTTTCCGCATAAAACACAAGGAAAATAAGAATACTAGAAATATACGAATGTACTGCAATACAAAAATGACATAAAAAAAAAAGCAAACGAACGTGGAACAAGACTACTGCGAAACAAAATTCCATCATCCATTTTACTATAATCTTGTTCCTATATTTGTTTCGTGTATGTGCTATTGTTTTCTGTAGAAAATTATATGAACGTCTGTGTATAAAAGAAGGAGAGGATATTTGAATACCAGTTATAAGCAGAAGATAAGCTTTTAGTATCATTTCTGTCAGTCAGAGTACTTGTATTTCAAGAAATTAGACTACCTAATAAAAAAAAATCGTATAATTAATAAGTTGAATCATATTAGAATACACATATACGTATAGAAACTTGTTTCATTATTCGAATGTATTGAATGTAAATTCTTTTCATAAAGAATGTCAAAGAATGTAAAAATTCTTTTCATGAACGTATATACTGTCAACCGTTATGTATGACATATGTATACATACTGTGTTACATATATATATATATGTATATAAAATAATACAAGTAACTGAAAAACTGATTAGTATAGTCACACCTTTGGTATGTTCCATTGTACATATATTACAATGTTATTTTGTTATTTGGTCAAATATCAATATCAACTACGAAAACTACCAAGACACGTAGATAATTGTACAAGTAAAAAAAAAATAGAGTAGAAGACTAAGGTACCAGTTTCTATGTAAAATAATGCATTAAGAATTTCGTTTTCATATAGGTGTCGCAACGAAATCGTTTAGACAGAATAATTAGTAACAAATATGTAACACTTCCTCCGCAATCGTACCATTATAAAAATGGTCGATTGGTACTTACCTTGAAGTTGACGACTGATGAGAGCAGTAATACTTTGACTGTCGCCAGTCTTTTTCACAACGAAAAGTTTGGTGTCAGGATCGTTTTCTAAGGCTCCGATACCACTCAAACCAATTACTTGGCCATTTTGTTGTTGGTGACTACTAGCAGCCATTGTTTCACTGACCTACAATCGTAATATTTACACGAACGCATACGACTTAAACAGACATAACATCTTGTTGAATAAATCGATAGATTATCCATGTAACTGAAATTCATATACCTGCATCAATTTTTTTACTACATCCCTTCCCAATATATGATCAAACACTGCCTGCAGAAATTGATCACTAATTATGCTTAACTTTAACTTGTCTCTATGCCATAATAATATTCTTGATTCTACCATAGCTGTTATTGATACCTACAGACAAAAGTTCATAAGGTATTTCAACCATGTTTTGCCAATGGATGTACAAATTACAGAACCACACGAACCTGAAAGTAATCGTCCGTGGAGACACCAAACCATTCTGGAGAATCCAGGAACTGATGTGGGAAGACAATGTGTAATGCTCTTCCATTTTGTGATACTACTAATCTGAAAAGATTTGTATAAGTACACTCACACGATTTCAAAATTGAATTATTATAGAAGATGTGTCTTAAATGTCTAGCCAATACAGGTGTGCGAGAACCCGAAAATGGTGGATCGAGAATTCTATTCGGGACCCCGACGGGTTCTCGAAAATTTTCGATATATTCGGGAATCCCAAAATTCTTAGGAATCCCGATATATTCGAGAATTCTAAAATTTTCGTGAACCCATCCAAACCCGACGTTTTCAGGATCCCGCGCACCTCTACTATTCTAGTATCGCTGAAACTATAACGTATCGTACACTTACTTTCCAGAAAGTACCAAAGATAAAGAATCAACTTTTGTCACTTTTTCTTGGGCATAAACTTCTTGATATTTCAACTGTCGTATAACCTTCATACAATTTAATACTTTTTTAAACTGCTGACGTGATACCCTTAATGGCTGGAACACTGCAATATATACCTGTACGAAGAAGAACGAAAATAATATATAAAATTTACACGATACCAGATCGGATAAGTTATTAGTGTAGAAATAGTACTCTTCGTGAATGTTTTGCATATTACTTCTGCCAAAATTATCAATTGTCATTCATATTATAGTAACTGATACGAAAATAAAACGATTTGATTTTGTGTTATTCTTCGGTCATCGAATATTCAGTCTTTTACTAATTAAAAACAATCATCTTAATACAGAAAGCGTATTCTATAAAGAAATCACTCGTGTTACATGTATGAAGATGCAAATGAGGGGTAGTATATATAAAAAATTCCAGCATAATGCAGATGCAATAGCCAAACGTACAAGCAATTTACAATGATAACTATTTCTAATATATCTATCTAGAAGATCTAAGACAATAATATTATACTACCTAAGATACACAATGTTAAACTACAAATAATATTGAAAAATGTGACAATAAAGTATAATCTTCTGCAAGGTACATATATCAAATATTACTTTAAAGATAGATAGACAACTTAATACCTGGAATTACACATTTCTATTTCGTAATGGTATTCATTACATTGACAATCACAGTGCCTATTTCATACATTTTTTAGCCCTTGAAATATTTTTTATATTAACTATCCACGGAGAAAATATATATAAATATATACTGTACAATTACGTATTCGTTAAAATTCTTGTCTACGTCGAAGAATAAATAGTAGTCACTACCTCAAAGGATGCGAATACAAGTAACTATTTTTCTACGGTTTGAATCGAAACAATTTACACGATTATTAGAAAATAAGAAAAATATTTCAGCTCAATGAATAGGTACACATTATGTCCATGTCTATTGCTTCATTGTAGTTCTTGGAAGGACCGTATTATTTACGAGAAAATCGAATGTATTTATATCATCTAATACCGAAAAACACGGTGCGCGTTAACGCCTAAATCAACTGTACAATTAAATACACACAATACAGAAAAGTAAGAACGTTCTGTGATACCAAGTCAGAGAATCTTTCTTTTGTTCTTCTCTCGGCTTACCTCTTCAACTTCCCTTGGAAACTTGATAGGCCTGAGCTTGTAAAGAAGCGTGCATACATGGACGAAGTTGATGGCAACAAACAGAACATTCCAGAGAGCAGCGTCCAGCCAGCAAGCTATTGTCCAGCCCCACAAAGCAAGAAAGGCACAGCCCACGAGTAGAGTGCACCTTAAATAGAGTACACCGTGTATGCCACTTGGTGCGAGGTGTGACAATAGAAAGAAGGCATTTGCTAGTTGAAAGTAGATGTGGTTCACAGAAATTCCTTGATAAGGTTGGCAGGTAAGAACTCCGTACAGAAAAGCTGGAGGCACTATCGGCGAATGTGGAGAACCAGATCCATGACTGACCACTGACAGATCAATAGCTGCAAAATATTTTTATACCCTTTAAGCATCACGCCAGTTTCATGTTTCAACCCTTATCGCTATGACCGTTATTCCCAGTATATGCTCGCTTGCGAGTGTTTCTTACTATTTATGATAAATGACTGAACAGCATTTGGTCTTCTCTTCGTATAAATATAGTTGCTGATCGTAACAATTTCAAAGAATTTCCAAAAACAATATTCAATGGGCAAACACACTAGGAGCGATAAAGGTTAAACGAAAACAACTTCGAACAAAATTTGCATCGATTCGTTTTAATATGCTCAAAACATAATGTATGTCTACATACCCGCTTTGTTATCAGTGGTCACATTCCTACATTCGTCGTTTTCATGATGTGTTGGAATTGGTAGTGATACTTCTGACGTGACAGTATTGTGAGGAACATTAGACGCAGCTGCATTCGTTAAGCTGGCATCGATACCGAAATATGTCCCAGAGAAAAATACAAGAAATAAGATAGAAGCACGCCAGCCTTCTCGGCTTCCTATAGGATCAAAACAGATCCACATCCCAGCATCACCACCAAACTAAATCAATTTCGTCTTACTCTGCAACATCAAAATCGTACGTCTCTCAACTCTGAAAACACAACAGACTGTATTCAACCCATTTGCATCCGTTAGCAGACTAATACACGCGCGACAACTGTTCCTAGTCGCCTAGCACGGAATAATCCTCGCGTTCTACTGTCGATCGAGCATCTTGGACTTTTGGCCTCGGTTCGCAGCCTGTTCAGAGCTGCGATGCAAATGGGTTAACACATCGCAAGGATGAAATGTATTAAATGTCCGCTGCATACTTATTCATAGAAGATATTAAATTGAATGCTATGCACCACTTGCGAATGTCCTATCATCGTTCACATTCTACTCTCAGCTAAAATTAGAGCTCGAAGACAAATACCATCTTGTAGATTTCAAATTAGGGAAGGGTATTTGCATTACCAACAGCTGCGGGAAGACTATAGAAACATCTGCAATACAAATACACACAACATGACACATGCTCTCTTCGTATACTTTGTTCTACACTTTACGCTTCTCTCTTTACTAGACACATTTGAATCTAACATACTTAATAATAACGTTGGTTAACGAAAAGACTCGCCGAAGTATTACATCGTACTTTACATTGAGCATGACAGTTAACCAAAGACGTCGACAAAGAGTATGCGAGTTTCAGCGTCGTTTACGGACACATGAACATTTAAGGTATACAATTTAGCGATAGAAAACAGCCGTTCGGGGATGAATTAGGTTCGAATATCGTTGGTCGGGTGCGTTAAAGCACGTTGCAAAAGTATCGTGTCGAAATCGATAAATAACTTACTCATGGAAAATTTGAAGAGATGTGAGCGTACGCAAGGCATACAGATGAAAAAATCAACGGTGACGTCGGGTGATACGATTGTTGAAATAAACTGAACACCGTACGTACGCGAAACAAACTTGCTTATCTAATGAACGTCAAACTAGCAGAAAGACGTTACTCTAGCAAGGACAAGCACAGGCAACGGTGTGGAGAACTGGGAAGCAGATAGGGGATAAAATAGGCCACGCGGCCCCTAATTTAAGGTTCGTTCGAAAATTGACTAGGCAAAAACTTATAACATGACACGCGAAATATAACAGACCAGATTGCCCTTACGCTGCGACAAATTAACTATAGGTTGGCGGACGTATAAACGCGGCGAATCAAATCCGACCGAACCCCCCACGCGTTTTCTTTGAAATTCAAAGTTTTTGCGAATATGAATGAGCGATCAACCTGCATCT
This sequence comes from Halictus rubicundus, assembly GCF_050948215.1. Classification (NCBI taxonomy): domain Eukaryota; kingdom Metazoa; phylum Arthropoda; class Insecta; order Hymenoptera; family Halictidae; genus Halictus; species Halictus rubicundus. Next base: position 11,665,565 of record NC_135159.1, on the reverse strand, counting down.
TCATTCATGCGTAACTGTTCGTTATTTATCGACCGAACAATTTATCAGATTTGATTTAATTTGCATTATTGCTCACCGTGTACCATTTTCCCATGAATAACATACATGTTAATTACGCCCGCTCACCTTTTTTTTTTGCGGAATGACAAATTACTTCGAATAACGCGATCTTAATTCGCGGATCATTCCAATAAACAGCGACTTACCTATTCGTTCTAGAATTTTGCGAATTTTCAATTCGAACAGCGTGGAAAATGTACAGACAATTATTATAAATTTCGAAATAGATTTGAGCTGTATATATATATGTATATATATGTGCGTGTGTTCAACGCCGGTTTAAATATACTCGAACAATAGAAACATTTAATTAATCCGAAACCATTACTTCTTTTAGTTTCTTCCTTGTACACATCGGCGGAGAAGAAATGGCAATGGAGAAGGATTTAATTAACGGTATTCTTTAATTGTATATGGGTGGTCACCGACGTGAAAAAAGAAATTTTTCTGTAGCGTATTTAAATAGCATAGGCTTCGGCAGGAGTCAAGTTATATGAAATATATAAATTTTTACAATTTTCTTTTTAGAGTATCAATTAAATTACAAGTGAAACAGAAAACATATTTCAATGTATCAATCTGTACCTCGTGAAGTTAATATATTTCATACAAAGATTCGAATTTACATAGATATATTTTTTTAATTTGAAAGCTATTTATTATCGTAGCTGTAAGGGAATCGCTCATGGATGGTGGAGAACTATCTCGCATGAAGGCTGAAATGCGCACAAAGATCATACAGATATTGGACAATTCGAATAATGGAGGCAAACAAAAGCTACCAAAGCCGACTCAAGATATTGCACTGTTGAACGAGCTTATTCGCGAGTATTTAGACTGGATGGGATACAAATACAGCTCTACCGTTTTCATGTCAGGTATTAAAACATATATTCCATATGTAATATAATGTACAATAATACAAACGATTATTTATAAAATAAGACATCTAAAGAAACGGTATATTTTAGAATGTAACTTGTCGAAGCAGCCCCCGGACAGATTTTTACTTGCCCAGAATTTAGGAGTAGCAGAAAGCGACAATGGCAGGGAGTTGCCATTGCTTTGCGGTATTCTGGATACAATAAAGGCTACAAGAAACGCGTGAGGAGTATGTTCAATTGTTCTCGGACGAAATCAACGAAAATTTCGATCGCTTATATTTAATATTTACACATAAATCTCGAAATAGTTAATTGTGTAATTAATGACAATTCTGGAAACAGAATTAAATGTCCGTCCTCTGTACATTCAGAACATTTTATTCAACAAGAATAAAGATAAATTAAAAGAATCTCGTCTTTTTATTTTACGACGTCTTTTACATATTGACAGTACATTACGAAAGTACAATATAATGCTGAGATATTTGGAGATCTTAAATATAACTGCCTGTTACTTTCTAAAGTATTGTACCGGATCTCTTAGTGATATCGTTATCTACTGAATGCTATAATATACATCACTTACTGTAATGAATTTACTTACATCGTTTTATTCCTTGAAATCGAAATGTAGACAATTACATGTAAAGGCCTTAATAACATTTCAAAAAAAAAAGAAAAAAATCAAATATAACAAATCAAACGTCATACTTCGTTTACCCACTCGTTATTTCATTAAATGTTTCATTCCCAAAAGTGTTATAAACTATTCGCAGCAAGTAATAAATCGGTAATGACTGTTTCAAATGAACTTTGAACACTGTTTTATAGCATTATAAATAGAGAATAAGTTTTACTACTTTGTTTCGCAACGGACAACCATCGTGTTTTCGGTGCACAGAGAATTCTAAATAATCCTGGGTAGGAGAATCCCTTATATTAAAAAGCATCCACAAAGAAAAAGTTCTTGTCAGAATTCGATTTGTTTGTTTTTAAAACCTCTAGAGGACATCTAGCGATATCATTTGTGCTTCGACTTTTTCTTCTTCTTCGACTGTTTATTCCTACTCTTTGATTTCTTCGATTTCTTTTTGTGTTTTTCCTCGTCGCTGCTCGTGTCGGACGAGTCCGAGTACGTGTCCGAGTCCGAGCTGCTGTCCCTTTTCGCAGACTTCTTTTTCTTGTGCTTCTTGTGTTTCTTTTTCTTTTTCTTATGCGACTCGTCCGAGCTGTCTGAATCTGTACTGGACGTGTCCGAGCTGCTGGACGAGTCCTCGCTGCTCGTCGACTTTGATCGTTTCTTAAGAGACTTCAAATCCATCTCTTTCTCAATATCAGCCTCGTCAAGCTTCAGCTTCTTGGTGGGCAACATCATCTTGCCGTCATCACCGTCAGACTCTGAATCCGAAGCGCTATAGTCAGGCTCGAAACTAGCTTCGTCAAGTATACTACGTTTCCGGTCCGAAACGAGTCTGGGATTCTTCCGTTGTTTTTTCACGGTTTCCGGAACCGGCGGCTCGGGATTCTCATAACCTATCTTCGTCTCGCTGGTCTCCGGCTTCTCCTTCATGAGAAGACTATCTTTATGCTTCTTCTTCTCCAAATTCTTCTCCTTATCTTTCTTGTGTTTCTTCTCCTTCCGTTTCTTATGCTCTTTCGACTTACTTCTGCTCCGATGCTCTTTCTTCCGTTTCTTGTCCTCCTTCGACTTTTTCTCCCTTCTCCTGTCTTCCTCATCTTCCTTGCCTTTGAGAAGACCCACCTTGGGCATCTCGTTCCTCTTGAATGTGCAGGTGGGTGTCTTTCCCCTCCTCTCCCTGTCCCTCTCCTTCTCTCTCTCTTTATCCATCCGATCAGTCTTTGAATCGTTTCGATTCGAGCGGAAGTCACCTCTGGAGTCGATTCTCGGGTCTCTCTCGGACCTGATGTCGTGTCGCTCGTTACGGAAGTCGTTCCTGTCTTTTGAACGGTCCCCTCTGTCTTTGTTGTCCCGTTTTCTATCATCCAGGAACACCTTGCGCTCGTTACCCGGCAACGTCAACGACGAATCGACGCGTCTGTCCAGAAGTGGCGACATCCTCTTGTCTCTGCTCCTGGGAGATCGACTTCTCGACTGCGTCTCGCTGCTCTTCGTCTCCCGTCTCTCCAAGAAGCTTTTGATAGGGCTGATCTTCCTCTCCTTGTTCTCCTCCACCTTCTCCCCTAATCTCTCCTTGGCGGAGAGTCTGGTAGGCGAATATGTTTCCGGGACAGGCTTGAACTTGGTCCTGTCCAATTTCGCTTTCTTCACCGGCTCCGTGATCTCGACGTTTCTCTCGTTGCGCCCCACGTTTATGGTCACGTTCACGCTCTTCCTCGGCTCTCTGTTCGCCTCCGGTTCGAGCACTTTCGGCTCCGGGTTCTGGTACAGCACTTTCCTACTTTCGCTGATCTTCTTAATCTCAATCGGTCTAATGGCATTGATGGCTTTCTGGAAAATCGCGTTTTCCGCTCGCTTTAATACCTCCGACGTGACTACTTTAGCGGACTTCGGTTCATCCAGCTGTATTTTTTCTATAGTAGAGTCACATACCTCGTCTGACTTCTCTATGGTGTCATCTCTCTCCCATTTCGACAGCTCGGGCAGGGGAGCCAAGAATTCGTCCTTCTTCGGCGATTTGTCTTCGAGCAAAGTATTCTTATCCTCGGTTTCGTTCTCGGATAGCAGAGAATACTTCTCCGTGATGACAGTGTTTATCTCCGCGTCATCCAACCCGCTGTAAAGACTATCTATAGGTTTAATTTCGGATTTCAATTCTGGGATTGGCTTGAAATTAGGATTGGGAGGATTCGTCCCGAATTCTGTGTGATCGATTCTCTCTGGACTAGCTTCGTTGAATTCTGGCGGCTCCGGGTTCATAGCCAACGACTTATCCTCGAACTCCTCTTTAATCGACTCCTCCATCAGAACTTCCGTAGGAATGCATTCTATTCTGTTCTCAATGTTCTCGTCCTCGCTGATTGGTTTCATCGCGTCAGCTTTGACTGGCGACATAACCTCCGGTCTAGTCTCCGCTATCGAGTCCTCTTGCTCGGATGATTTGATAGGCTCGTCCTTCGCTGCCTCTTTCTGCCCAGCTTTTTTCTCCTTCTTCTTCTTCTTTTTCTTCTCCTTCTCGTCGTCCTTCTTTTTCTTTTTCTCTTTGATCTTCTTCTCCTTTTTCTTCTCCTCGTTCTTCTCCTCGTGATCCTTCTCCTTTTTCTTTATGCGCTCCGGCGACAAGTCTTTCGCATCTGTCCTGGACTTTTGAGAATACGGAGTCGGACTTTTCCTGTTCTTCTTCCTTTCAACCGATCGCCTCTCGTAACGTTCATGCCGGTCCCTGTCCTTCTCAGATTCGTAATCTCGTTCACGTCTGTCTTTCTCGCGACTGCGGTTTTTGTCGTCCTGTCTGTGACGGTCCCTTTCGTCCCTGTAACTGAACATGTTATAGAATAATGTTCATTGGGTACGCGAGAATAATATTCATTCGATACGTAAGAATAATATTCATTGGATACGCAAGAATGATGTTATAGTATAGACTATGGATTTTTATACGAAATAAAAATGGTCACAAGTCAATTGTAAGAAATATCCACAGTCTAAATACGTAAGACAATTTTTTTATTAAATTTCAACGGCTGAACTAACAGACCGATGACAATGAGGTTTTGGGAGCTTATAGTGAAGACATAAGAGTATTCAATAAAAATGATTTCAGTGGAAAAGAAATTCTTTTCCACCGTTTCAGTAATGCGAAAAGTGTCCGAGTTGGTTTTATATTTCTATGTGTAATGCTAAGTATTATTAGAGAAAGAAATACGCACCGCTCTTTATCATAATCTTTTTTCTCAACGTGTCTGTCATCATCACGACGATCACGTGTATGCCTATCGTCCCGTTCCTTTTCCTTTTCTCTCCTGTCACGTTCATCTTTCTCACGTGGCCTGTCGTCATGATCTCTAGGTAATACTTGTCTGTCACGATCCTCCCTATCCCGGTTCGGGACTCTACGATCTCTGTCGTCCCTCTCACGTAAACGATCATCACGTTCACGTCCCCTGTAAAAAGCAATTGTTCACTTTACCTCATGTTAACTCCTTACGGCTACCCCGTACACATTACATTATTAACTCCTCATATGTAACATCTCATATTAACTCCTCGCAGTACTCCGATTAGATCCTATCATGATTAGTAGGAATTTTATTCGCAGTCTTAATTATTAGGATTGTCAAACTTCTGCAGAATTTTACAGTAGCGAAAGAAGAGCTGTTAAAGAAGAGGATTAAGAAATTGCAAGGTTGCGAACAGGTTCAGCATGGAAAGCATTTGATTTACCTGTCCTCCCTCAATCTGTCTCGCTCCTCTGCATCGTGGTCTTTGAGAGAATGCTCTCGATCCTCCTGATCTCTAATTAATCGTCGATCCCGATCATCTCGCGAGGATCTATCGGAATGCTCAACTCCAGGTGGCGAGAGATCATAGTAGCCCTCAGTTCCAGGAGGAGCAACGTCATCGAATCTTTTGTGAGGAGTGTCCCTCAATGGACTGCCAAACCGTTGAGTAGATGGTCCGGGATACCTGTTGACAAAAAATCCATAAAAGAACGTTTATATTAATGTTGATCCACTCTCAAAAAAGTCATTACAGAAGTCTTTCACTATCAAAACGAATATGTTCCAAGTTCCTCAATGTACAAAATACTAGAATTCAAATAAAAATGAAACTTTGTTAGACAATTTGCTTTACTGTGTATACCCTACAAAATTTGCATTGAATTAATTCAAATTTACAATTAATGTAGAACTTTGTTTTTGGAAAAAAAAGAAGAAATATTTATGAAAACATGTTATAATCGATGCATTGTGTATAATTGTACGTGTGTGTATATACTTTCAACGTGGATCAAAGTACAGCTTTTGTTATTAGCCTTTCTCTGATTCTTTTCAACTGAACGTTGTTAGACAAAATTTATACTATTTGTTGTTCTCTTACTAAAATACTGCCATGGAAAATTGAGACCGTCGCGAGAGAAAATTACACTAAAGCTGAAAAGATGAACAGATAAAATTACTTAGTACCAAATGGATTAAATTTACTGACTATTGTATATATGTATATATATATATTTATGTTTATATATATATATCATAAAAACGAAAAACAAATAAACCAACATTTATAACTTCGATTAAATATCCTGAATACAATGGGGAAATGTGTAAATTACGCTGATTGTATTCCCGTTTCAATTATTAGAGGTACGTAGATTTACTCACCGAGAATGTTACTAAAACCATACAAATACTACTAAACAAACAAATACAATGTATAACGTAGTTTCAAAATTTTGATCTCTACCGTTCCGATAGTTTCTTTGGTCTGGAAAGCGTTTACAGTAAACACTTTACACACGTCAAGTACTGAAAAATAGACAAAAGAAAATGTATATTCTTTTTTTATGTTACAAATGTTGATTTGGCCCTGAATTCACCTGATTCAGAAACCATGCAGATCTGTCAATCAGCTGGGTAGCTTCCAGAAACTCCGAGCAGGTCCTTGTTGTATACACTTTTCCTTGCTTCTCTCTTCTTCTCTCTCACTTTTTTTCTCGTTTGTTTTTTTCTCCTTATTATTTGTATATTTCATAACGTAATATCATTATGTACATACAAATAATATCTTATATGCATGCAAATGATAAAATTATTCACCCAACGATATTGTATATATATATGTATATATATAGAAATAAAACGAATTAAAAAAAAAGAAAGTGAACATAGATACTTGTGTTATTTTTCAAAAAATATTTCCTTGTGTCGCGTACACAAAAATTACATTCTTTGTAAGCAGTACAATTACACCACTATAATGGTATTTAAAGAAAACGTAATATTATGAGATACAGTATTAAAAATACTTATGCTGCTACAAATATGTATAAGACTCAGTGTTTACATATATATCAAAGTCGAAGTGTAATCTTGAGCTTATTTAGATAAAACTGATGTTTATCATGAAACGTGTTTCATTATTTGAAAAATATGTTGCAATATGTGTAAATGCATTAGCTTGTGATTCTTTCGATAGAAAATCTAGATAATATCACAGTGAATATGTGAAATACTGGAACATCTCTGAGCTGTGCGAGACAAAATTGTCTATTCGCATACCGCTCTATTGCCACATGTCTTTTTTTTCTGTAAATTCGAACGAGATCGTAATTTTCAATTCTCATACTTGCACCGATACTACTCTATGAATCAGCATCAACAAATTATATGCAATCATCATCAATGTATAGTTTATGTGGCATATAATTCTTCAAACTAACTCCTCGATCATGTAAATAAGGGTTGATAAGTTATCACAGGCAGTACAATGCTTAATTTAATCCTAGATTGTACCAGTTTCCTAAATTACCTTAGTGCAAACCAATACATTCAACGTAGTGTAATTTTAATAACATTGACAGAATTTACATCGAAAAACATACAGCCAGAAAAGATCTTTGAAAATGAATATCATGTCTTTTTCTCTACTATATCTTGAGCCACTTATTTGTCCAAAAATTAATTCAGAATTAAACATTCATATACAATACAAGAAAAATAAATATCATATTAGTCATTAAATCCTTTCGAGCAGATATTTTTCAATTTACACATCAAATCTGAGTTGTTACTAAAACGGTCTATATTACTTTAAGATCAATATCACTAGCCTTGTCAATTGCAATTTCTCCGTTTATCCATGCGAATCTTTTTTGCAATTCTTTGTATGTATGGAACATCAAAGGATTGTTTATGGTGTTGGTACAATAGCACCACATGATAATGTTCAAAGGAATTTCAGCGAAGCAAAATAACGGTCTGCATAAATTATGTAAAATGCTAACGGTCCAGAAAAGTGAAGATATTAATAAAAAATTCATATATCCCTATTTATAATTTATGTATAACAATATTATATCATAATATTATGCTGTTCGAATCTCGATTATCCAAGACTCCACTTCCACCACAATTCTATTCATTTTAGAAAAATATATTTATAATCTTTCAGCTTAATCTTTAATTGATCGTTTAATTATATATACAAATCATTCCTCGTCTGGATAATCAAGATTGCTAGATTAAATTTCATGTAAAAGTGATAAAGTCCTAAGAATTGCTTAAACAAATCAAATACCATTTTCAAGATTTATCCAAATACTTTTTTACGAAATATGTTTTCGTAATGTGCGCAGCGTCTCTAAATAAAAATACAGCAAAAGAATACAACAGAAAATACACATACTATATATGTATAAGATACACACACCCAGTTCACACACCCATGTATTAACTTGCATAAGTATGTATTCCATATCCATAAACAAGTGGAAAGGTAACGTACGGCAATAAAAAATATCAACGATTGTTAACACGATATTCCAGTGAGATCGTTCTGCGGCACGTAAGTAGTTTATATGCCTTCGAGTCATTTAGAAAAAAGATATTTCATAAATTAGGTTGTAGACAAAGTAATGACTGCTTTCTAACTATTTACCTACGCAACAGTCGTTACATCACCTACAAACTAATTCGCTGATTTTTCGGTTAATCATTTGTACTTCAATTGATTAATTACAGTCATCATTATTCACCTATAATAATCTCTTGCATTAGAAATACGTAATAATATATCACTATCATTAAATAATAAAATAATTCATGAAAATCACGAAATTAGATGTTCGCCTTCATCGAAGGCAAGACAAAATGTTTCTTTTTTTTTCTTTCTTACATTTCAATTGTATCATTCCGATATATGATCGGCAATTGATAATCTCACTGCACACTACCATTAACATATCACATCGGCGATGGCACGAAGCTTGCCTTATTCAAATAGTTGTATAAATCTGTTGTATGCTACTTTCCATTCGCAACTTCTGAGATATATATTTAGCACGACGGTGCAGTGCCCACTTCAAGATTGACAACATATACTTCGTATGATATATTATAGTCTTGAAGTTCCATAATTCGTTTGATTGCTTCACAACTAATACGCGTGTACAGTAGGCGCTCGATAAGTAGCCGTTACACACACACTCGCGCACGCATACTACTCTAACGCCTATAATATCACCGAAATATTACAAATGAAAGTTCTGCGGCGTCAAAGGAGCCATAAATGTATAGCAATAATAATTGTTTCGTGGATGAAGGCTCTTCGGAGATTTCAAAATCAATTTCATTCTTTAAATAAAATCGTATGTTTGTTTCGTAAAGTCGAGAACACTTCGACCTTGAAATCTTTGAAGATCTTTTACCCATAAAGAAAGTTATTATTGCCCTTTCATGGGCTCAATGCGAACACCGAACAACTTTCGCGAATAAACGTTGCTTCGTATCGCTAAAAATAATGGAGATGATTACAGTGATCACATTTAGTGTCCCACCCTGTATATGGTCACAGCGAGAAAGCAGAGAGCCCGTCTGGAGCCCCTAGCGCAGTTACTTATTGAGCGCCTATTGTCTGTACACAGCCTGACTAGTACGCACATATAAACTGCCAGTTTATACAACTATTTTCCCTGTTGCGTGCATGTGTATGTGTTTGCATTATTCTCTATAAACAGATATGTATATGTATGCTCATACATATATATACATACATACGTGTGTAGGGAAACGTAAGTTATTTGCGTACACATTTCTCTTCAAACATCATTAAATTAATCGTCTCACTCATATTACATATATGTATATATATCTGATGATTCCGGAACGCGGTATTGGTCTTTTTAACCGGGACATCGGCATAAGGTAACGGTAGACTGTCTGCTTAGCGTGTACATGAATTAAAGTACTATTGAGGCGGAAATACCTGTTGTAGGAATCATAATAGTCTTTCCTGTCCGTAGGTGGAGGTCCCAAAGACATAAGCGGCGGTGGGTGACCTCCAGTGACTAGATGCGGCAACAATGGTGGTATACTATGTTGTGTCGGTTGGTTCCGTATCGGGTATCTCGGTATTGGCCTGTCTCTAGGAGGCAAATCACGCTCCCGATCACGGAACTGATAATCGTGCGCCGGCGAATCATTGTAGTAACTATTATAGCCTTCTCTGGGCTCGCGTGATCTCGGTCGTTCTCTGTCACGATCCCTCTCTCTTTGGAATCTGAAAACATTGGACTCGTTCAGACATTATAACGAGAAAACTTAGTTAGCTTAATTAACTTAGTTAACTTAGTATATATATATATATATATACCTCGGAGGTGATCTGGCTGGTGACCGATATCTAGAAAGTACTTCTCTGTCTCGATCACGATCCCGATCACGGTCACGCTCACGATCACGATCACGGTCACGATCACGCTCTCGATCCCGATGATCTCGATCACGGTCACGATCACGATCACGATCACGTTCGCGATCCCGGTGATCTCGATCACGGTCACGATCACGATCTCGGTCTCGATCCCGATCGCGCTCTCGATCTCTTTCTCTGTCCCTTTCTCTATCTCTGTCTCTGTCTCGTGACAGAGATAATCTAGGCGACTGACTACGGGAATACGATCTAGATCTGCAAAATCATATATAGTTTATACAGTGGTTGAATAGGTTTGACAAATTGATGTTCATTTCATTTGTATCATGGAGATAATATGATTTACCTGCTAATCGAGAAACTTCCGCTTCTTGATCTACGTTTCGGAGTGCGACTTCGTGCTCGCAAAGGCAAAGGTGATCTCGAGGACCTTCTCTTCGAAGGCGGGCTTCTAGATCTGCTTAAACGAGCCGGGAATGGCGATCTGCGGCCAAACGAACGTGATCTAGATCTAGTGTAACTGCGAGATCTTGATCTTGTTCTACTTCGCCTTCTATGTTTGCCAAGCCTCCTGTCCCGTTCATCTTTCTCTCTCAGCATTCGTTCGAAAGCTTCTAGTGGATCGTCAATTATACTAAAAGGTAATATTAAGAATGATATAGATTATTTGTTCACCATCGAGTACATCATTGTGTACCACCATCGAGAAAGTATTTATGAAAATGTATCTAGTGAAACTCTTTCATTTTGCTATGATTAGACTGCGGATTTTATGCGCTTACGATAAGATTTGGATAGCTGCAATTTTAAACGGTGGAAACATTAAAAGAATCGAAGAGTATCGATGCATTACTTTTGTCCTGCTAACAGTATTAAAGGAAGAATTCTTACATGGTTCTAGTACCTTGAAAATGTTTATTTTGCATGAAGATCCGCAGTCTAGTTACGATATTCTTTCGAAAGCCACTAACTTACCCAGGTGGATTGCCATTATGTATATTTCTACTTAAACCTGGTGGTGGGGGTTGTAATCCTCGATAACTAACTGAAAAATGTATGCAACTATTAGAATGTCTGTACACACATTCATTTTAGAATGTACATAATAAATTGTAGTAATTCATTCAAGAAATTTAAATATCTATTAAACAGTTACTCACTATGGTGCATTCCCCTAATTGGCCGTGGTGGTCCATTATAATTTCTAGGTGGCTGCGATGGCCTGTATCCCTGTTGCTGATAAGGAGGCCTTTCGTATCGAGGAGGTCCATAGTGAGATCCCTGTTGATGAGGATACATAGGTATCCGATGACTCATGTACGGATCTGGCAGCAATGGTGCATTATGTGGTGGTACATTGGGTGGAGGTTGATTATAGCTTGGCTGTGGAATACGATCTTCTCCTGGTGGAAACGGTAACAGAGGTGGTTGATTGCCAGAAGTAGGCACATGTAAGTGTGGTTCATCAACCTGTAATATTCATACGTATGTCATTAATAAGTTACATTAACAAGTTCACATTAACTAATGTGAAATATTTTATACATACTGTCGGAGTGCCTGGACGATCTTCGGTTGATCTACGTATGGTACTATCATAATGCATACTAGGAGGATAATGTCCATCGTCTGGTGGTAATCCTTGATAACCTTTTGATGGAGGTGGGTTCATTAAATGTGATAATGGTGCTCCTTGAGAATTGTAATCACTATGTTGAGAATGCCTAGGTGACAAAGATCGTCTTCTGCTCAATGGTCGCAAATTTTCCATTCTACGACCTCGTTCTCCGCTTCTGAATCGTTGAATGTAAAATTAGTAACAAGCAAAAGCTGATGGTGGTCTTGTTCCATTGATTCAATGGTTTTACCTGTCACGATGACCATCTCTGCTGAAACTTCGCCTTCGTTCTCTAGGTTGCCTTTCACCCAAATATTCATTCTCACGATCTTTCTTTTCCCGGCTTGGGGGATCACTTCTTTCTCGATCTCTTTCTGGAGAACTACCAATAGCAGGTATTGGAAGCAACGGTTCTGTTCCTGGAGGTGGTGGTACCTCTGTTTCTTCGTCAGTAGTCAGCTTTGTTACAGAATCACTTTGCAAATCAGACTCTGACGTTGATTCGGGCAGAGCTATTAAATATGAATAATATTTCACATAATTTTTCGAGCTTTTTCAATGTACATTACTGAATTAAAGAATTTTCAATGATTTCTCCCCACAATGTTGTAAAATTTGGTGTTTTGTCTGTATGTTTGAGGTTAAGTGCAGACGATATCCGCTAGTTTGCAAGTATAAACGTAATTTAAACACTACATAACAAAACGAGTTTATGCAAAGAACTTGAACTCATCCAAATGTTTCAAAATAACCACAATATGCACTGCTACATAAAGAGAAAAACATTTAAACCGGATTTATCGTATATGTTCTTTAATGGCGGCGTCTACCCGGCAACTTCAAAAAAAGAAAGTAATTTTATAACAGGAACTCACGTTGCATAGGTAATTCATTCCGATTTTTTTATCAAAACGCTTTCTATCCATTTTCAAAAATATGCGAGTAAATAAAAAATTAATTCATATATTTTCGATTGTTTTTACAATTAGAATACATGAAAAAATGAAGATGAATTCAGCTTTAAATGTAAATGATCACTCATTACTGGCATTATGATTATGAACATATATATTTATAGGTAGTTTATTTTTGCCGAACATTGATCATTTATTTATTGGATTAAAGGAAAGTCATGAATATTGTATATCACTTTTATAATCGTAAATATCCTAGTTTGAAAAATTCCTTAATGAATATCTTAATTCAACATTTGATTCACAATAGAGACATTATACATTCATTAAGAAATTTTTCAGAATTTAAGTTACGAGGAGCAACTTACTTGTTGTTTGTGGTTGTTGCGCAGTACTAGCTGGAAATTGCTGAGGGGCCGAGGACTCGAAATTTGTCACCTGTGGTTCCGCATTTTCTTGAGAAGGCGCATTTGTTGCAACCGGAGCTTGGGCAGGTTTGTTCTGATTCGATGTTTGACTCGCAGTTTGTTCTGTTTTTTGTTGATCTACTTGTCTATTCGTTTGAATAGGCGGCGGTCTATACGTTTGTCGCTTCGCATACCCAGTTTCATTCTTAAAATTCATTACAGCAGTTCGCAAAAATCGGTTGGGTATAAGCGTTTCCGGCGAAACGTCTTTCTCATTGCAATCTGGACATTCGTGTTCTTCGGACTCTAATAAGAATGTACGGATACCTATCGCACGATATACAGAGATGATAGAAACATACACAGTAAATTGCAATCGTTAACACGTCGACCGCCGCGTTGGTCATATATGGGCGACACAATTCTTCGTGTATCTTTCAAAATTAATTTGGTTCATGATACAGTTGCTTGGACAGAACATCAGAACATCAGAATTGATCCCTGTGATAAGCCTTAGCTCTTCGATATTGTGAGATTATCGGGGGGATGATTGTTCGGCAGTCAACGTGTTAATGATAGAAATGAACAAGAAAAAAAAATTACATTCGTCGCAAAATGAATTCCCACAGCATGGTATCATTACTGCATCGGTCAGAAGATCTTTGCAAATGTTGCACAATAGGTCTTCTGGAATTTCAGGCTTTTCTACAGCAGGTTCTGGATCTTGTGAAAATGGTGGCCGCTCCTTTTTACCCTCTTTGTATGCTTGACTATAAAAATATAAAACATTGTAAACGATATTAACAATATCGAAAGGAAAAAGAGTTTCTTAATACTAAGTTTATGGGAGCCCTCAAAATGACGTGATCTAATATTTTTAATTTACGATTATTGAGATTGTGAAGATGAGGAATTATTCAAAAAACTTATTTCTTAGGTATGTATTATAAAAAAAAAATAGCTAAAACTTTGGATTGACAGATTCTCATTATTTTTATAAAGTAATGTAAAATAGTCACTTTTAATGCTCTGTAAACCTAGTGTTAAACTACTGCCACCGACTGGTCCTGTGAACAGATTGTTCCCATTTGCTACAATAGTAGAATTACGTGGACTTCTATTGTATGAACAATATCAAATTATATTAACTGTTTCATGCACAATCTTACTGTTGTTTTATTGGAACTTACTGATCGATGGCTGGGACAGCATACTGGCCTGTAGGAGTCATCATAGCACCAGGAACTCTTGGCCCTTCTACAGGAACCATAAAACTTCTAGGAATGCCTGTGCTTTTCTTAATTTCTATGGGCTCCTGATTTGTTCCTAGTGGACAATTCTTTATCCAATGGCCAGGCTGATGGCATTTATAACAACGATAATTTGCAGGCACATCACCAGTTTGATTAGCTCCACGTATTTTCATATAACTGTAAACAACATTTTTATTATATCTTAATAAATGAATACAAAAAATTTATATTTGAGGAAAATGTGTCCCAGAAAAGATTACAGTAAGAATTCTGTTAGAAAATCACGTACTTTGATGGATCATAATCTTGGGTTGACTGAGTCATCATCGCTCGAATCTTATCCTCTTCAGATCCATCGAGTCGCGTAAGATCCACAGTTCGACCAAGATTCGATTCATCTTTTAAATTGCTAAACGAAGGAGTTTCATTTCTATCCCATGATCGTTTTTGTTGTACCGTTAACGGAACTCTGGCAACAATAAGGCTAGTATTCTTCGCGATCAATGCATTGTCGTCTGTGTAATCTAAAAAATCAATTCAATGTTATATTTCAATTGATAAGAACAAGATTAGACAAGCACAGTATATTTTATTACCTTCTTTTGTCTGGGCATTTGTTATTTGCAAATCAAAATCCGTATTTTTTCCTATACGTTTTTGATGGAAAATAGCTTTCTTTAGGTCTGCTACAGAAATATGTAATCCATCGAAGGACACAGTGTCGTAGTCCAAAGTGGACTTAAATTTATAATGTACTGACATTTTATTTTATTTATATGTCCTGTAAGGTGAAATACAATACTCGTAAGTCATCGAAGTTAATACTGGTGTTAAGTTATTTGACGATAAGAGTTTACAATATCGGAATAATATAATGTTCAATGTTACATAAAATTGATTACACTGAAAATAAACGATAATTAATATAGTTCAACATTATGAAGGTATGGTACATAATATTCTAAAATATTTTACATGTATTTTTACGAAAAGTATGTTAATTGAACCTGCCTTAGATTTTATACAACATACATACACACCACTAAGTGTGTACACATTACTAAATCTTTTGTACACAATAATCTTAAAATATGTTAAACGTTTACGCACAAAATTCTCCAATATTTCGGAAAAAATTCATTGTACATTGAACAACGCACAAAGCAAGCATAGTACGGCTACAGCAAATGCAGAAAAGTAGTCTTCTTTTGTCATAATAGGTTAGTAGAATTAGATATACAATACTGTGAGATGTCCAACATCAACTAATTAAGAATGCGTTAAAACGATGCGAAAGGTCGTAGCAAGATGTTTCGGAATGAATAGAAACGAGAATAGAAGTGAAGTTATTACCTATTAACAAGTACTCACTACGAAATGAGTAAATTCAAATTGTGCAAGCGACAAACGTATTTTCATGGAGAACATACAAACATGATTCCCGACTTCTGACATGTTGCAAGGTGTAATAACTTTTCCGTAATATCCACCGGGAATCTCGAAATCATCGAATATATAACCTGTACACACACGCGTGTGTACTAATTCTGATAAAAGCGAGGCACTATACGAACAAAACACTGGAATCGCAAATCTGAAAAACACCAATTGACTATATAATTCAACCGTGAGTGTAGCAGAGGCGAACAGACATTGGATTCATAGATGGCACAATCAATAGTGCATACACGAATAGACAAAATAGTTGTCCACTTTATTCCAATTTCCCCAAACACACTAACCAAAACCATAGAGTATGTTGGAAATGCAGTTCCTGTTGGAATCTTTTATGTTTGCATTTCTAAATTGGGTATCCTACATATATACAGTATTGCTGTTTTATAAATTCGAATATTCTCATCCCTTTCCCAGGATTGAATTTAAAAACCACAGCAATATTTGAAACTGAATATTGCTGAAAAATTGTCTTTATTGTGTCAAACATACAGCTAAAGGTTTCTAAATATTTAAAACTAATTTTATCACAAATATTAATGGGTTTGATTGATTTCTAATTTACGCAAGTAGTTCTGAAGCTATCTTCATAAAGTGCATACTTACGCACGCATGCGCAATGCAAGCAATTTTGAAAGTTTGCTCTATGTCATCCATATTGTATGATTGATTTACAGCGCCATGATTGTACGTGGTACGTGGCATTATCGGTAATTAATTCGTGATTTTGGCGGGTATTTTTCTTTGAGTCAATATTATTTATATATCTATTTTATGAAAAATAATTATGTATAGATGTCGTAACGCCGATGAAAAATAAATTTAATTATTTTATTTATGTATTACAAAATATATTATTTGTAATGTACAATTGTTTATATCCTAGCATCACAGTCCATTAAATATAAAAAATGAAATATAAATTAGAGTACTTATGAAATGTTAAAACTTAACTTCTGCAACACACGTTCGCACATAACAAACCTCCTGTAAACCCAACTAATAACTCAACTATTGTCCTAATTAAGAATTGTTTTGAATTTTCAATAGCCTGCTTCTTATTCTTTTCAATGTCTCCATATCGGAGAGTGAGATTTCTTTACTTGTCTCAAAAAATGAAATAACGCAGTCCAAGCTTTCTATCGCTTTCGAAGGTGGAATTTCATTTCTTATCTGTTGATCATTCTCTGCGCCCACTGTAAATAAAACAACTAAATGTATTTGTAAAATGTGCAATAAAGCGCATTATTCAAATTTGTAGTATAATTACGTACCAATCTCTTCATTGATGGGATCTTCAATGGCTTCGATGATTTCTTCATCAGTAAGATTCGCTTGACTATCGGCATGGATCCATTCGTCGATCTGATCCAACGTAATGGTCTCATAAAGCGGAATTTTTTTACATATCTGATGGATATATTCGGGACTGAAATGGTCATTACTGTCGTCTACTTCAATTGGCATATTTAACAATGGTTTCCAACAATTCGAAATTGCCTTTTCTGTGATATTATCCCAAGATTCACTGATAAAATCGATGGCGTGTTTAATATTAAATGAAGTTACCGCTGCACTATATTCCATTCCATCGGCTTGGGCATTTATTACATACGTCAACAATTTTGCTTTATAGCTTCGTTTCATTAACTCCAATACACCTTGACTAAGAGGCTGAATAAGCGATGCCACATTGGGTGGAAAAAATGTTGTCCTAACTCCATTGTTAGTTGAAACATTCGTTAATGAATGCGACCTGGTATTATCCAGTAATAAAATTGCCTCTTCCGGCAAATCTCTCGATTTTAAAAACTTGCAAACACCAGGTGTAAACTGCTCTTTGAACCACCTTTTGAAAATAGTAGTGCTCATACATGCATTCTTTTCACTTGTATAAATTACAGGCAACAATCGTGGTGCTAAATCTTTTAGTGCTCGTGGCTTGCGATAGTTTCCAATAACTAACAATGGCATTTTCAATGATCCATTAGCATTACAGCATGTCAGTATGGTCAGTCTATCCTTGACTTTGTTATACCTTATGGGTGCGTCCTCTGACTTGATAACTGCAGTCTTATCTGGCATCATTTTAAAATAGAGTTCAGTCACATCAGCATTAAATATTTGATACAGAGTTAATTCTTCTGCTTCGATCAACTCTGTTACTTCATTCTTGAACTTGTCAGCTGCCTCAGAGTTTGTAAATAATTGTTCCTCCGGAGATGTTGTAAAACAAATGCCGTTCCTTTGCTTCCAATGCCGAAACCATCCATCGCTCGCTTTGAACGTCTCCATGCCACCAAATTGTCTAAAATATTCTAGGGCTTTTGCTAACAAAAGTATTTTATAGTTAGAGCAAAATGACTTTGTACCAAACAAGATTTAAAGCTAACAAGGGAACATATTCAAGTTACACAATGAAGAAAACATGTGTCGAATATTTTTGTAAGAATTACCTCTCACAAAAGTTTCATTAAAATTGGCTTGTGTAACTTGAATATGTTCCCTTGTAAGATACTTATAAAGATAATACCTTTCACTTGTGAAACACTAATGGAGTTATTCCGTTTTTTCTCATCATAAAACCACACGGTTAACGCATCGTTTACTTTTTCAACTGGAGATAGACGTACACGTTTCGAATAAGTGGAAAGACTATGCTTCTCCAATGATTCCCTGTCGTGAATCCACCTCCTCACTACACTTTCATGAACGTCATATTCAATCGCTATTGCTCTTATGGAAGCTCCTGCATCATTCTTTCTGACTGCTTCCAATTTGTCTTGCAGCGACCAATTTTTATACGTTCTTTGTTTCTTTACATTTTCGCTGCTAGTACTTGGTTTATTGGAATCCTTTCTTAAGCTCTTGCTAGTCACTGGAACAATTATTTCTTTAAAGCTCAGCTATGTGTACAAAGTTCGAATGCAAAAGTTTCAATAGTTTTTCTAAAAAAAAAATTCCGAAAAATTCGCGCGAAAACGGCCTCGAAAATAAGAATCCTTACACATACCACTCTCATCACTGTTAGAATCCTCCGCGGTTTCACTTTCCTCATCAGTCAGATTGAACTGGCTAGTAGTATGGATCCATTCATTAATCTGATCCAATGTAATAGTCTCATGATGATGAATTTGTGTACAAATTTCGTGAATATGTTCAAGAGTATAATTGTCACCACTATCGTCTACCTCGATCGGCATATTTAATAATGGCTTCCAACAATTAGAAACTGTTATTTCAGTGATTTCATTCCAAGATTCGTTGATCAAAGCAATAGCATTTCTAATATTAAACGAGTTAATTGAATCGATAAACTCTATTCCCTGACCTTGGGCTTTTACTACATTCATCAACAATTTCGCTTTATACCTCAGTTTTATTGCCTCAATAATACCTTGATCGAGTGGCTGAATAAGCGATGTCACATTAGGTGGGAAAAATATTGCTTTATATCCATCCACATTTGAAGCATCTGTTAACGAATGCGACCTACTATTGTCCAGCAACAGAACTGCTTTTTCTGGCAATCTCCTTGATTTCAAGAAATTGCAAACACTAGGAACAAAATGTTCTCTGAACCATTTTTCAAAGATAACAGTGTTCATGCAAGCATTCTGTTCGCTTGTGTAAGTTACAGGTAGTAATTGCGGTGCCAAATTTTTCAGTGCTCGTGGCTTCTCAAACCTCCCAATAACTAGTAATGGCATTCTCAATGAACCATTAGCGTTACAGCATGTCAGTATAGTTAGTCTATCCTTCATTCTCTTAAATGTTGGAGACATGTGCTCCATCTTGAGATCTGTGGCCTCCTTGGGCATCATTTTGAAATAGAGACCAAACTCATCAGCATTGAATATTTGATCTAACGTTAATTGTTCCGTTTCTATCAACTCTTGTATTTCATTCTTGAATTGATTAGCTGCCTCAGAGTTTGAAAGTAACCGCCCCCCTGGTGACATCATACAATGAATACCGTTCTTCTGTTTCCAATGCCTGAACCATCCATCACTTGCTTTGAACGTTTCCATGCCGCCAAAATCTCTAAAAAGTTCCAGAGCTTTTGCTGACAAAAATAATTGTTACGATTAACAGCAAAGTTACTTTAAAAACAAACTGTTTTTATAGTAAGTTCACTCGACATATTAATACAATACCTTTCACTTGTATAACACTGACCGGGTTGTTCCTTTTTTTTTCATTATAGAACCACACAGTTAGGGCTTCGTTAACTTTCTCCACAGGAGACAAACGTACACGTTTAGAGTACGGGGAAGTACTATGCTTCTCCAATGTTTCTCTGGTGTAGATCCACCTTCTTACCACACGTTCATGAACGTTGTACTCAACAGCTATTGCTCTTATAGAAATACCTGCATCCCTCTTCCTCACTGCTTCCAGTTTGTCCTGCAGTGTCCAATTTTTGTACGTTTTTTGTTCCTTAATATTCGTGCTGCTTGCATTTGGTTGACTGAAGTCCATTTTCATGTATATACTGATTATTAAGATAACTTAATTTTTATAGTATTAATAATTTAATTATTTTCTATTCTGTCGTATTCTATTCTAATTTAAGAGTAATATATGTATGTATGTATGTAATCGAACCAACCTGTTTGATCACCTGACATGCATTACAGTGGCCGCTCGATAAGTAAAGGCCCTTTATGTGGGAATTAGGAACGCCCCTTGCTCCCACGAATGAGTCATACTTGCGCGAGCATTCTCTTTGTTACCGAATGAGAATGTACACTGTGTCGCATTTAATTGACACAATTTTTTATTACCATAAGTGCTTATGATATTGTTTTATTAAAATATTTGAAATCGAAGTTGTATGATATAAAGGAGGCCATATGAATAGTTGTAGTATTAATAGATGTAATGAACAGATATAATAATAAAAATAATGAGATGTTCATGATGATCCACCCGGTATATGTTCTGCGCGTGGAAGTAAATAATTGAGAGGAAAGTTGCTCGGTCGATAAGTGTTGATTGTAGACACTTGTCGGGGGTAACCTTCTCTAGAGCCCCAATATTTATTACTTATTGAGCGACCATTGGGATCGTAATTATTATTGGACTGCGGATCTTTATGCAAAATAAAAATCTTGTGCACCGATTGCAACAAACACGAGTTAAATACAAATTAATATGGAGACTGCTAATCATTTTAACAAGTTCACAATATTACTATGATATGCTTAACCTCATGCGAGTTTCGACTATTAATTTTTGTTATAAATGCATAAAATCCGTAGTCTAATTATCAAATTTGTATACAGAATTAATAGCAATATGCGTACATAAAAATGTTCACTTAGTTTATATTTTTTGTTACAATTACTCGTAAAATTCATAGACAATATTTGTTATTTACATCATTTTATACATTAATAAAAAATTATATCGATGTAGATTCTTAAGTAAAACATGATCTTGCACCAATGATTTAAGTTTCGGAATGTTTTTGTTAGAATCTAAACGGTTATAAAGTACAAAGATGTTAACTGAAAGATAGCAATAAATGAGCGAGTAGAGCACATAACACAGAAGAAAGCTACTATAAAGTCTTGAGCTTTTTTAAAATCCACAGAAATTAACTTAAAACTTGCTTAAGAATTTATAATTCCTCAGCTTCGAATTCTTGAGTAGCTCAAGAATCTCAAGTATGACGAATGTAAGTTTGTTTCTTCTAATGTTGCTCAATTGTTCATCTTTTTGAAGTTCAACGATGGAGCGTCTTTCGTTTTATCGTAAGGGCGAGAATTGTAATTGTAATTCTCTTTATCTTCACTCTGCAAATCTGAAGAAAACAAACACGTTATTAGGATTGAAATACGCTTGACGTTACACTGGTTTTGTATTCCAATTTCACCATTTTGCAGATCGCATTCAGCTTTGTGCGAAGCAAATTCACCTTTTTGCAAATCGAGTTTTCGTGACAAATTTGTTTCCTAATATTATTGTAATCAAATAAAATGTATTGATCCTAAATTTAAAATTTCATGTATAAATTCTGTGCAACGATTAAGAAAACAAATTTATAGAAAAACTTGAATTGCAAAAGAGTGAATTTCATTTGCAAAAGGATTCATTTGGAGCATAAAACCTGTATTGTGTTCCAATAATTGTTAGATAATTTTTGCAGAATATTAGACCGTGTAATCGGATACCTACAATCATTTAAATTTTTAGGTTGAATGTGTACTGCCGACATATCCAATGCCGATGTGAAATGTTCATTAGAGTCTGTAGGGTTGCACGAGTTGAAATGCTTCAATAACAACTCGCTGTTCATAGACGATGTAGAATATCTTGTACTTTCAAGTGGTGGTGACGTCACCGTAATATCGGATATAGCAGTTGAGTTTACAATTTGTGTTAATGTTATTTCACCACCCAGATCCGAATAGTCCTACAAATATAAGTAAAAAGATAATTAATTCATTTCTGAGCAATTAAAATTTTTGTTTCGTTGTACAATTGGTTTCTGATAGTCATTTAACTTCAAACTTTAGGACACAAGTTTATTTTCGCTTCTGTGGAAATGGAAATAAAAAATGTTTCCCAAAATGCGTATCGTTTTCACGAAACGAAAATGACCATTAAATAAAATTCAAATTATGATTATCTGATTTCATTACAATTAGGAGAAGAACACTTTAGCGCATTGTATCATTGCATAAAAAATATAGGGGATACAAACGTTTGCAACTTACAGAAAAAACTCGCGAATGTGTTTTCTTTTTATTTAATCTAAATGGTCAAAAGTGACCATGAATACCATTAACGTTATTTTAAACGAAGACCGTATGAGGATTAAGTGTTTACGTTATTTAACAGAACTCATTATGATCACTTACATCATCTTCAGATGTTTCAACTAATTTCCTAGTTTCCCTGAATCTTTGAAGAATTCGTTCGTGCGGCGATGTTACAGTAAATTGTCGAGGATAAGAAAATTCTTTTCTGACAGGAGTTGCTCCTGCAAATAAAAGTCAATCAATATATTTTAATTCTCCAAGAAATTTCAGTTTTCAGTATACAATACCTGTGGGTACATCGTGCTGTACTTCATTGTCGAAGAATTGATTGATACTGCCCACAGCTGCGTGCAATTGTTCAATATTTCTGTAGCAACATTCTGTTGAGTCTGTGATTAGATTTTCCGATTTATTAGATATGTTTTCACACATATTAATGAGCTCAGTTTCCTCGTTCTTCACCACACTCGCGTAATTTTCATTTGCGTTGTCGATTATCTTAGAAGCATTCTGTAATACATCACAGTTTTAAATGTTTTATGTGAAACATCTGCTTGTTACAATTTTTTTTACGAACTTACATCTAATAGGACAAGAGCTTCATTTTTATCGTGATCCATATCCTGATAGAGTTCCTCCACATTGCATTCTACAAGATTTTTATACTTCTTCAGAGCATTAGAACTTGCATCGACATTAGATATCAATTCGTGTACCAGATTCTTTCCTTCTCTTACAGTTGTGTTTTCTATATGTTCATTCTGTTAACGAAACAAATTACACGTGACCATTCTAAATTTTCTAATCTGTAATATATCAAAATCTTTATCGAAATTACCTTTTCTGTTTCGGCAACTACATCGTTTCCAATTTCTTCCAAACGAGTTTGTATATGTTCTCGCAGAGTGTTCCCCAATTTTATATTGTTGGTACAAGTATCGGTCATGTGATCGTTGACTTGGTTACAAATGTCACAAATGTAATTACATTTACCAGTTATCAGAGAGAAATGTTCGTTCATGTTCTGGTTGAGAAGATTGAACTCGGAAGTTACATTCTCCAACATCTTAAAAATAATACATCCTGAGTAAAATAGCATAACGCGGTAAGAAATATAAATTTATGCGGTAAAATGGTTGTACCTTCGCAAACGAACGTTGTGTCTCCGTGAACTCTTGCCTTTTACAAATTTCGTCCACATCTTTCTTAATAATTTGAATATTTCTATGAATACTTTCGCAAGCACTCTTTTCCTCGTTACAAAGATGATTTATCATTTCATTTAGCTGAGTTACAGTCTCTTTTACATTGTCCAGTATATTCTGTTTTACTAATTGCAAATGCTTGCTAATTTCAATTTCGATTATTCTATCAATTTTTTCGATCGATTTTTGAGAAACAGTTCGGAAATCATCATGCTTATTTTCGATCGTGTCTGCTGTACCTCGCATCTCACTTCTCGCCCAATTCTGATAACTTGAATACTGAAATGTATAAATTATTATCAATAAACATAACGATATATAAACAAGAAAAGATTCTACTATACAAGTCATTAAACACATACAGATTCATTTATCGTTTCTTTTAAACTATTAAATATTGAATCTTTTTCAGTTAGGATACTTGAATCAGCAGCTTCGCATTTCATGATGGTTTCAGCACCTGACAAAAATATTATAAATTTAAATCACTGTTAAAAAAATATTTTCATCTGATACATTTATGTTTTACCGATATTATTTTTCACTGATATACAAAAGCTCTTCAAAGTTTCCCCATAATTACAGATATCACTTTCAATGCCTTCGAAACATGTGCGAATTGTGTTTCTAAATTGTTCCCCAAGAGTTTCAAATTTCTGTTCTGCAAATCTAAAAACGTATTGCGAATTTTATGTAAGCAATGTTAAGAATATATAACTAGAAGAATTTCAGTTTTTTAGTAACGTGTAGTTTATAATTAACTTACTTTTTACGATCAATTTTCTCATGCAGTTTTTGTGAATCTGCGGTCGCTGTGTCCGCAACATTCAACAACGACTGAGCTTGAGATAATAAAGCTTGTTCCGTACTAACATGTTTTTCTAATAAATATTTTTGTTCATCTCTTTCTCGCGCTGTGATTTTCAGTTTCTGATGCGTCGACTTCAAAGCTTCTGCAGTATTCGTTAATTTGTTTTGAGTTTTCTGTAATTCTTGCATTTGCGCGATGTCTTGCAATTTAAGTTCGTTATATATTTTCTGGAAAGGAACGAGAAAATTGCAATCAACGATGCAAATGAATCATTCATAAAATAATTACCTCTTTGTCTTGCATAGCTTTCTCCAAAGCTTTAATGTGATTAATCTTCACTTCTATATCTTTGCCCTGTTGAGTAATCAGCGTTTTCATTTCGTTGTAATTGTTGTACTCAAGATAAATACCGTTTCTCTCGCGTGTAGCCAATAAATCTCGTCGCAATCTTTCAATTTCTATAGTGTATTGCTTGAGAAACTCTATCTTTGAAAGTTTCTTATTTATCTCGGGACGATTAGTAATATTCTTCGCGCGGCGAGCATAATCTAACGTGGACAGAGTTTCCTCGTGATTGATACAAGCTGGGGAAATAGTTGCAATAATTGATGTCTTCGTGCGACCACCTAATGACTCTTGTAACAATCTTGTGAGCTTGGATTCTCTGTACGAATAATGGATAAAAATGAAATAAAATATTTCTCCTTACGTAAAAAGACAATATATTTCATTACCTGTAAGGTATGTGAGGTGCTCTTTCAACAAGAGCTGTTATGACTCTGCCGAGAGTTAATAACGATTGATTAACATTACCAGCTTCTCTCGCTCTTCTGTCAATGGCCCCAGATCTGCCAACGTTCTCACTACCTGCTAGATCCACCAAATTTAGTTTACCCGTCTTCAAAACTTCTTCGCCGTCCAAGGTGGTCTCTTTCAAGTGTACCGTGATCGAAAATACTGTATGAGATCGACTACAATAATTTTTAAAACTATTATCAGTTGATAGTTACAATAGAACACATAAAACCATATATATACATATATGTACAATGAATATAAAATGCAATACTGACCTGGATTGAGCGTTCAACAATGTTGCAGCGGTCTGTCTTCTTTCTAATCCCTTCTCAAGAATCTTATAAACTTCGCTCTTATTGCGTACTGTTATTTCTTCCAATCCATGGATTATAACTGCTCCTTTCTTTGATGTGTCTTCATACAACCTAATTAAATACATATTATTGAAGCTTCAATATAACGAGACTAAGAAGATGTTTACACAATTTTGTTTTCTATACTTTATTTTGGAGCCGTCATCACTAGATGACAGAAGATCGAACAAGTCCTCATTGTACAGTTCCAGAAAACTGACTCTAATAGTGAACTCCTGTGCTTCCAATAATTGTAACTCATCGAACAAGTGGCTTAGAGACCGGGGGATCATGCCAGCAGCTGAATCCTGTACAACAGTTTAATTTATATTAATGTAGGAAGTAGAGACATTCAAATCGAACGACGCGATGGTTGGACTAAACACATATGAAATCCGATCTAACTGATCAGCGGTTGACCGCTGACAGTTAGAACCCGAAATGTAAACACGTATGAGAGAGAGAACAATACATTAGGTGCGATAACTGTGAAAACCGTGTGTGACAGTGTGAGAGAGTACGAGAGATATATTTTGTGAGGTAGGACGAAAGAGGCAGTTCTTAGCTGATACAGAGCGAGCGAGTTAGAGAGAGAGAGTGCGAGTAAGCGAGACACGAGGTTCGACATTGTGCGTGGCGAGTTATTTTTTTGTAGTACATTATTAATCAATAAATAGTTCTTAATTAACCTTGTATTGGATCTTCCTGACTCTACATTAACATTACAGTATTATCATGTAAATTTTCTTAACGAGTAGACTTTGGATTTTATGTATTTAATGAACGCAGATAATTTTTAGTTTACCCACAGGTCCTCAGTCTAGTAACGTATAGTTTCATTTTAATCTTATCACACAAATAACTTACGCTCCGCCAATGTAAAGTTGGATCGATATTAATTCCTTCCATCGTGAAGGTTTTCCCAGTACCAGTCTGCCCATATGCAAACACTGTACAATTATACCCGGCCAGAACTTGCTCCAATAATGGACTGACAACAGCATTGTAGACATCGATCTAATAATAAATAAAGCCTATAGTTAATTTGAGATGAAGAATTTTGAGATGCAATTTCGAAGGAATTAAGCTTAAAATAACAAGACTAATAACTGGAAATTAAATTTATTTCGAAACTTGTTATACCTGTTTTGAATTAGGTCCGAACGCATGATCGAATATAAACTTCTTCGTAGATTTATCCTTTGGAAATTCGTGTACTACCACTTCCTTATCGTTTGGAACTTCCACTATAATTGAAGATTTGCTACTCTGCTCGACCGCATTGATAGGTCTACAAAAAAGACAGTGTGTATCTAACACGTATAGTTCAGACAAAAATTGGAGGCAAGAAATAAATAATTTCTTACCTGACGCGAATAAAAACTTGTATGTTTTGCGATTTATCCCTCTTCCCGGTCCGTGTGTTGTTCATGTTTCCTTTATTTCAACTGCACTGACTTTTGACACATTAATACAACCGTATGTTTTCAATCTTCGCATCAAAGTTTACGTCCTTTTCTCCAGTTGCGATTTAAACGGAAAACGAATTCAAAATTCATAGTACTCCAAGCGGCCTGTAGAGGCACTATGTTACATTTAAAGGCGGATTCTTCAATTATAAATATTGTGTCCCATGTAACAGCACATTGCAGATCAAATAGGCAAACATTTTGTTTTTCTACGCTTATGTTCATTACACAATTTTTTACATAATTTGGTGGAATTTCATAAAGGGAAGTATATAATAATAATGCGTTTGCTTTCCTCTTTTTGTCATCAATGAATTTATATACGACGAACAGGGTGCAATGGAAACAAACCTTAATTGTAATGTCATTTCAAGCTCCGTTCACATGTATACGGGATTTCCCCCACTCTACATCAATTGCTTGAAAAAGTACAATTTTAAATTCTCCCGCCCCGTAGTAGAAAATCATCAACACATGTTTCACATGTTTCAGCGTTCGCTGTTTCATGAAATACAGCGTGCAAATAATATTGTTTATTCTTAATAAATGAAGACAATGAAGCGCAACGGGACAATTATTGGAACAAGTAAATTGCATCTTTTGGAAACAATTTACAAACTAATATACAGTCGGAGAATATCGTGAAGCGTCCTTCAGGTAATAAATTTATTTAGATCGATTTGACAAAGTTGATGTATAATTGTATCCGTTTACGAATACAACAAGATAACATCATACGATTCTTCTAAGATCTTTCCGTCCGTTTTACGACTAAAACCTATTGTTATCGTCATAGTAACGTTCTTGTTTATGATTGCTATGCTTTTTACTCGACTACGTTCTACTTTAACGCTTTAATACGATTTTGTATAAAGGTAATGTTGATAATCTATAATTTACAATTTCTCATGAAAAGTATTGTATATTGGAATTTTACATGAGACTGTACATTACAGCAACAGTACTTACCATGTGAAACTTTTTATTGATTTTGGTCCATTAGGCTGCATGTAGATAATATTCTAAAGCAAATTATTTTTTAATGAATCTAAGGCATACATCCTAGAGAAGAATAAAGCTACCATTGTAATTATTTTATCAAGTAATCAAATGTAATAAAGTTTTTAAAAAATGTTTCAAAGATTTTAGGTAATTTAAATATAACAATTACCTCGCAATATCTTAACAGAATTTATATCAAATGAAATTGTTTATTGCGTTGTACATAGTACAGTAAGTACTCACTTGTTGCATGGAAATGGAAACAGAATTTCAAGCAAGATTCAAGGTTTTTGCAATGAACAAGGTATCCAATCAATCTAATAAGATTTCCCACCTATAAATCTCTAGCTATTGAATCGATGCCATGATCAATATATGTACAGGTAACAATATAAAGAAACAAAATGCAACGAACGAGTTCCATGTAAAGAACGGGTATTCGTTCAGGAGTGCAATGAGCGAGAACTTACTGTACAACAAAGTAAATATAATTATTATAATTACATTGGAAATTAGATTATAGAACAATGAACAGAAAGAAATATGGAAATGATTTTACACAAGTACCATGGGTACCAGCGGTCAAATCAGTCGAATCTGTAGATTGGTCATTGTGTCAGCAGACCAAAGGAAAGCAGACGTTACCGGGTCATTCTTGGACAAAAGTCTCATCCAAGAAACATTTAAATAGGTACATCAAACTATCAGAAGATTTTGGAAGCATATTTACATCGCCAGTGTACCAGCTTCATACACAGAGGATACTGAAAGAAAAAGAAAATTTCACAGCAGGTCCTCAGATTATTGAAAAAAAGCTTGCGTATCCTCCCTTGGAGTTTCAGAGAAAGTATAAAGGTGAGACGCAACAAGGACCAGTAAAAAAATATGTGCATCTTCTACCAAATAATATTATTAGTTTGAAAGATCTAGCTGATGGTACTTGGCAACAATCGAATGATGTACAAAGACAAGATTCTAGAACCTTTAAAAGGGTTGGGAAGATTAAGAAGTTCAAGGATACCAGGCAAGATGTTTTGTCAGAAATGGAGGTAAAATGTTTTTTATTTATGTATGTAAGTAGCAATTTACAAAATGTTTCATTTAAAAATTTGTCAAAATGGAAGAATAATGGAGAATAATTAGACACAAATGTACAATTTGATCACTTTTTCTTATAATTATTTTATGAATTGCGCACAAAGTGGAGCAACAAACCTGACAAGAACAGTGTAATACCTAGAAGCGATAGGTTAGGTGATGCAATCAATGGTATTGTCAGGGAACTAACTTACCGACTTTACTTAATGATGAATTGCGCAATGCTATGCTACACATACGCTCTACATATGCATTGTATATGTTTATAAAGACTATATTAAACATTTATGCTTATATTGGTATAGTTATGTAATTGCAATCATACGATTCATTTTCAATGTTGTAAAATACAGCGTATGATATAATACTTGTACTTAACATGTTACATAATGAGTACAATTGAATTTTGTTACTAGTATGTTACTAATAGATTACTATTGTTTATATAGACATACATATGTGATGTATAAATTTTATATAAGCAAGATGAAAACTAATAGTATGTTTGGCTGTAAAAAATAAGTGTTATTCATAAATAACAAAAATAATTTCTCCCCGGCGGGGAATCGAACCCCGGTCTCCCGCGTGACAGGCGGGGATACTGACCACTATACTACCGAGGAGGAGATGTTTTACTCATCCACCTTGCAGCTAGATCAATCACGTCATGTAAACTCACATATAATTGCATTTAAGCTGCCTACCTGGTTTGATAGATAAGGGTCTTCCCTAACAGGAGCGTTTGGAAAAATAAGTTTCCGGCTGGGAAACATGATTTTGATTATTGTAGCCACATAACACTCCATATTTCTTACTTTACACGACTCGTAGCATTAAAAAAAAACTTCAATTATGTTAAACATATCGTTTATACGAATGAAATAGGAATTCAAATAAATTACAGGACTTCCAGCAGTACGAGGCTGAAATGCCAAGGTCAATAGAGGAACAAAGGGATAGTTTTTTAAAAGAACTAGAAGAGCAGAACAGATACGCCGAACTAGAGGATAACGAAATAATTTATCTTAGTAGTCGCGATACTACCTCAGAATTAGACACTTATGATTATAATAATCTTGAGGAAGCAAAGAAGCATATTATTGGCAAATTGCGGAAACGAGAAGAGTAAGCTCCTAAATTACTTTTAGTCCTGCACGTGTTGATACTATTTTATTAATGATGTCTTCTTTAGCTTCGATGAATTGCTAGAAGTATTGAAGCTAGAAATTATTGAAAGTTACAAACAACGTCTTCAATATACTATTCGCGACTGTATCATTTTGGATGTCAATGAAAGAAAAAGACTACGCATAGAAACATCACCTGTTGAATATCAACTTCTCACTATAAGAGCACCTGTTCCTTGGCATCAGCCTAAACTGATCGCAGAACATTATATGCAGTACAATTTGTTTATTGGAAATGAAATACTCAGAGATATTCGAGATCTTTACTTCTCCAAGTAAGATAGGTATTTTATAGTTAGCACTTTTCAGCGGAATAGTTTTCTTATTTTATATCTCATTGGTTTCTAATTTTTTAGGTATCAAGACATGATGATACTGAGAATTCAAGATATAGGCGACCTCCCTATCTCAGCTTTCGAAATAGAGGCCAGAGTGAACTCATTGTGCGAAGAAACTACGAATAAACTTATGAATGAATGGTTGGCTGATGTTGCTGAAATTTTTCTAGAAAAGAAGCATATTTGGTCGTGCCTGGTTGAGGAGCATCACAACGCCTCCACCATGTTGATACAAGATTATTTCCACAGTGTGAACACTCTGCTGTCTACACAGCTACGAATGATAGTAATGAAAACGCTGGAACATATCAGAGACTTTTTTATAGAGTACAAAAATGGGAATTACTTCGAGGGTGACTATGAAGACTTGATGTTTTACAAGTAGGAGAACTCTTATCAATGATTGTCCTCGCATGTTCTCCAAATAATATTTACCATAGGTGCATTTCAGACCTCCCTTTCTAACGATAATAATTGAACCAGAACTTGGCACTCCTTATTTGCGTTGTAAACCAAGCATCGCAGAAGTACGAACAATGATGTCACGGTGCATTGAAAACATCATTTCCGTTGCAACATATATCCCAAGGATCGAAACTATTTTATTTCCTGAACTGCAATGTCGGGATTATCTATTCTGTGTATCACGACACGAAGAAGAGGTGAAAACAATAGTATATATTGTTCATTGGAAATTATAACTGCAATGGCTACAATTATTGTTTACAGGTCTTGCAAATAATTAGCGATACACTGAACGTTGTCAACGTGCACACTACGGGCCCAAGAATTTATCTGAACTACTACAACGATTTGCTGTATCTGTTAGACGGGCAAGCTAAACAAAATTTAGATAATTTCTTCAGAATCGAACCATTTCCGTTCTTGCGCGAATTTGAGCACCGGATAAGAGATTATGATAATCTGCGAAAAGTGATCACCCTATTTCGTTCTAAGGTAAGGCGTCTCGAGTCAGAACAGTGTTCCGTAGAGCAATTTGAGCCAGAACAGTGCCTTTTTCACACTGCATTTTTCAGATTCCCTTGAACATGATCGAGATCGACTGCTCCCTAGTCAACGACACCCTAAGAGATGTCCTCCACGACCTCCGCAGCCAGATCTGCGACTATTTCGCCGACGAACTCCGTGCCAACAACCGCGACATCTGCCTGAACTTCGACACGATAGCAGAAACCATCTCAAAAATGCCTGAGAAAACTCGAGATGTAGTCGAACTGTACAGTTACTTGTGCGAGAGTCGAGACTCGACCATGTTCAACTTGAAAAGACAACTGACCCGCTCCATCGAGCTGCTGTTATTCTTATTCGACTATCAGCCTCCAACAACAGAGGACATCAACCTAAGTTCCCGCGCTATTACGTGGCCAAAAGAAATGGACACTGTGATGGAGCTAGCGAATACCAGGCTAAACATGAGGAAGGAGTTTCTGGAGGAGCTGTTGCGCATAAGAAAGGAGACTTTCGAGCAAACGATCAGAAGTATGGAGCAGGGGATTGACCAGTTCAAACGGAAGGATCCTCCGTTATTGACTATGTCTGAGATGGAGGAGGCTGTTAAGGAGGTGGAGCACCTCTCTGCCGGAATGGACGCTATAAAGAACGAAGCCGAGGAGATCAACGAGGAGGAATCTCTGTTGGACATGGAGTTGACTCCGTATTTAATATTACCGGGAATGGCGAGCATCGTGAACACGTTAGACACGGTCTGGCATACTGCCTTGAACTTCCACGTGTATTATGACAAGTGGTACTACGGTCCCTTCGCGGATCTAGACGCTGAAGAGATCAGCGAGACCACGGAGAACATCTGGCGAACGTTGTATAGACTGGCCCGTGTCCTAACGGACATTCCTGGTGCCAGAAGGATCGTGGAGACCGTTCGCGGGAAGGTGGAGAAGTTTAAACAACTGATTCCTGTTTTGCAAATTATCTGCACTCCAGGCTTGGAGACACGCCACTGGAATCAGATCAGCAAGATAGTGAACGTGGAGATCGTGCCCACGGAAACCAGCTGCCTGTCAGATATGATAGACTTCGGGCTACTAGTTCACGTAAGCAAGCTAGAGGAGATTGCATCTGCTGCAGTGAAGGAGCACGGGCTGCAGCAGAACTTACTCAAGATGAAGGACGAGTGGAGTAACATATTCTTCGACCTGACGCCGTACCGTGAAACAGGTCAGAGTTAGGCATTAAAAGACGATCATTCTTTTAATACTGCACAAGACGACTTGGGTTTTTTTTTTTTCGTTGGGAAATTACAACAACTAGTTTACCACATGATGTGAGAAAGAAATTTTTAAAAAATTGCAATTGGTCGGAACTAAAAAAAAGCAGTAAAAGTTGTTCTTTGCAACTCTTTTTACATGGGCCTATATTGATAATTCAAAAAATACGTGTTCTAAATTTATGTCAATTATATACTTTCTGAAAATTTTATCGCATTTCATAAAGCGTTAAACAACCTGTGTTTCTATGATACTTTTTTCTTATTTAGACCCATATTGACAACGTTTGGCACTTTAAACCTGAGACACTCTTTATAGGTTCATTTTCGTCTTGCCTATTGTGACTGAATATTTATTCGACAGTGACGAATAAAATTTGATTCGTTACTCTTTCTCATTATCTGTTATCCAAATAAAAATGTTCCCAACGTTGAAACAGGTGTGAACATCCTGACAGCCGTGGACGACATCCAGATGCTGCTGGATGACCACATCCTGAAAGCGCAGACCATGCGCAGCTCTCCTTTCGTGAAAGCGTTCGAACAAGAGATGCAAGAGTGGGAGGACAAGCTGCTCCTGATGCAGGATATCATTGACCAATGGCTGATGTGCCAGGCGACCTGGATGTACCTGGAGCCGATCTTCAGCAGCGAGGACATCATGCGGCAGATGCCCACCGAGGCAAAGAACTTCCGGCGTATGGACAAGATCTGGCGCGGGATCATGAAGTACGTAACCAGCAACAGACGAGTATTGGACGCGACGGACATGCCGAAGATGCTGAACGAGTTCAAGCTGTGCAACCAGCTGCTCGACGAGATACAGAAAGGCCTGAACGACTACCTCGAGAAGAAGCGTCTATTCTTCCCGAGGTTCTTCTTCCTGTCCAATGATGAGCTGCTGGAGATACTGTCCGAGACCAAGGACCCTCAACGAGTCCAGCCACACCTGAAGAAGTGTTTCGAGGGCATCAGCAAGCTGCGGTTCACTAAAGAAGAGGAGATCATTGGGATGTTGTCGGATCAAGAGGAATACGTCCCATTCAGTGGGAAGATATACCCTGCAGACGCAAAGGGCATGGTTGAAAGGTGGCTCAGCCAGGTAGAGAATCTTATGGTGACCTCTCTCCGCGACATCGCTGAAGAGAGCGTGATAGCGTACTTCACTACACCCAGGCACGAGTGGATATTCTCCTGGCCAGGTCAGATCGTGATCTGCGCTAGCCAGGTGCACTGGACCAGCGAGGTTTGCGAGGCCTTTGAATCTCGTAGCGTGCCAGAGTATTTACTGAAGTGCAACTCTCAAA
Organism: Halictus rubicundus; assembly: GCF_050948215.1. Classification (NCBI taxonomy): domain Eukaryota; kingdom Metazoa; phylum Arthropoda; class Insecta; order Hymenoptera; family Halictidae; genus Halictus; species Halictus rubicundus. Next base: position 11,631,039 of record NC_135159.1, on the reverse strand, counting down.
TTGAGGAGGCTGTTACCTTGGTCAGGGGAAAACTAGATTCAGGAGCTAGGATAACGATGAACGCGTTGATCGTGATAGACGTCCATGCACGAGACGTAGTCAAGTTGCTGGTTCAGAATGAGGTGCAGGACGTGATGGATTTTGATTGGATATCGCAGTTGAGGTACTACTGGCTGGATAACTCCATCACTGTCTCGATGATCACCACCAGTATAGCATATGCCTTTGAGTATTTAGGTAACACTGCCAGATTGGTAATCACGCCGTTGACCGACAGGTGTTATAGAACTCTGATGGGGGCTTTGAAATTAAATTTCGGTGGCTCTCCGGAGGGGCCAGCTGGGACTGGTAAGACCGAGACAGCCAAGGACCTGGCGAAAGCTGTCGCCAAACAGTGCGTGGTGTTCAATTGCTCTGATGGCCTTGATTATAAAGCGATGGGGAAATTCTTCAAGGGACTCGCTCAATCTGGAGCCTGGGCCTGCTTCGACGAGTTCAATAGAATCGAGTTGGAAGTGCTTTCAGTGATAGCACAGCAGATCCTGTCCATACAAATGGCTATCAGCATGAAGCTGGAGACGTTCATGTTCGAGGGAACAGAGATAAAGCTGAACCCCACATGCTACATCATAATCACGATGAACCCTGGGTACGCTGGTCGCCAGGAGCTGCCAGATAATCTGAAAGTCCTGTTCCGCTCTGTGGCCATGATGGTACCCGACTATGCCATGATCGGAGAGATTACTTTATACTCCTTCGGCTTCATAGACGCCAAGAACTTAGCAGAGAAGATCGTCCACACATACAAACTGTGCTCCGAGCAGCTCAGCTCGCAGAATCACTATGACTACGGCATGCGAGCTGTGAAGACTGTTCTCATCGCTGCTGGGAACCTGAAACTGAAGTACCCGATGGAGAACGAGTCCATGTTGGTTCTCAGAGCTATCATCGACGTGAACCTTCCGAAGTTCTTGGCCCAGGATGTTCCTCTGTTCAACGGTATCTATACGGATTTGTTTCCTGGCGTCGAGCTACCTCAGCCCGATCGAGACGAGTTGATCGATTTGCTGAAAGTGATCTTGGAAAAGAGAAATCTGCAAGCTACGCCCTGGTACATGGAGAAGATTGTGCAGGTTTATGAGATGATTCTAGTGCGTCATGGATTAATGATTGTTGGACACACGCTTAGCGGAAAAACAATGGCGTACCAGTGTCTAGCAGAGGCCTTAGGCGATCTGTCTGGTAAAAGACGGGCTGCTATGAGGGAGTTCCAAACTGTTTACAAGATCATCAATCCGAAGGCTATCACTCTGGACCAATTGTACGGCAGCTTCGATCCGGTGTCACACGAGTGGAGCGATGGTGTTCTGGCGAATATATTTAGAGAGTTTGCTCAGTCTTATTCTGTGGACCGCAAGTGGATAGTATTTGATGGTCCTGTGGATGCAATCTGGATAGAAAGCATGAACACGGTGCTGGATGATAATAAGAAGCTTTGTCTGATGTCTGGGGAGATCATAACCATGTCGAACAAGATGAATATGATGTTTGAACCTGAAGATCTGGAACATGCGTCGCCGGCTACTGTCAGCAGATGTGGCATGATCTATATGGAGCCTTCTCAGCTAGGTTGGAACGCATTGTTCGACTCGTACAAGAAGTATCTTAAAGAGAAGTTGCTGCTCGAGCAGTTCGAACTTGTCGTGGAGTTGGTTGACTGGTTAACAGTACCGATTTTCGACTTTGTGAGTCGATATTGTAAGATGTTTATACCAGTATCGGAGCTTCATATGTTCTTGGTAAGTGTTTAGGTTCTTAGACAGCAGATAGTTGTTGATAGTGAAGCAATACTTGACGTTCCAGTCTTTCACAAGACTTCTCACTGCGATGTTGGACGGAGAGACACAGGTTAGCACAGTCTGGTTGCAATGTATATTGCTGTTCAGCATGATTTGGGGCATGTGTTCGGTGTTGATCAGCGACAGCAGGAAGTCTTTCGATGTTTACATAAGAAAAGTGTTGTTGGGTAATGACGAAGAGTGTCCCAGACCAAAATCATTTAAGTTGTCGAAGCAGCAACTGTTTCCTGATAGGGGTACGGTGTACGACTGGATATACGACAAGAGGAATAATGGCACTTGGATATCATGGATGGATGCAACCTTAATGGTACATACACTCTGCGACAACCAGATGGCACACCTGATTTATTTAAGGTTTTTGTAATTTGCATGTAATGCAAATGCTAAAAAGCATTACTTCGTTACGTGCAAACTGCGAAAACTTCAAATACATCAGGCATGCCATCTTCTTGGAGTGTAATACGTCTGGCTACTATAGTTAAAACAAATCAATCATTGTTTCATGACCTTCACTTTCGTATTCCAGGCTTCGCTACTCCCCGAGTCAAAATCCACTCAACTAATCGTGCCAACCTACGAGGTAGTGATCCAGAACTTCTTCCTAACGAACTTGTTGTACAGATCGATACCTCTTCTGTTCGTTGGGCCAACCGGTACCGGCAAGTCGGCAGTCATTTTGGACTACCTGGTGTCCTTGAATCGAGACAAGTACCTAGAAAACGTGATAAACTTCAGTGCATGCACCACAGCCTATCAAACGCAAGAAATGGTGATGTCGAAGCTGGACCGTAGAAGAAAGGGTGTCTTCGGTCCGCCAATGGGGAAAAAATGTATCCTCTTCGTGGACGACTTGAGCGTGCCACAGAAAGAAGTCTACGGTGCCCAGCCACCCGTCGAATTAATCCGTCAGTGGGTAGACCATGGGCATTGGTTCGACGTGAAGGACACAACGATGTTATACTTGGTGGACATGTTCCTGATCGGTGCGATGCTGCCACCGGGCGGTAGCTCCAACGTGGTCACCTCTAGGCTAACTCGCCACACGCACATAGTCGGCATCGACGTGTTCGAGGAGGCAACCATCTCGAAAATCTTCTCCACGATCTTGGAAACTCATTTCGCAAAGGGATTCCCTCAGGAAGTTTCGAGATTAGGGAAGATGGTAGTCAGCGCCACCACTGACATATATTTCGCAGCCATCCAGAAGTTCTTGCCTACTCCAGCGAAGAGCCACTATACATTCAACCTGCGAGATTTCAGCAGAGTCGTCAAGGGCATCCTCCTGGTCCCAGCCTCCAGGATGCAGGACCCTGACAAATTGATCAGATTATGGATCCATGAAGTGTATCGGGTGTTCAATGATAGATTGATAGACGAGAACGACCAGCAGATCCTGTTCAAAATGGTTCAGCACACCTGCTACGAGCAGCTGCGTCAACCACTGGAGAAGGTGCTCTATAGGTTCCTGGAAGAGGGGGAAAAAGAGATCAAGGCTGCACACATTCGGGACCTCTTCTTTGGCAACTACATCGAGCCCGACGCCGATCCGAAGGTGTACGACGAGGTGGTCGACCTGGAGGACCTGCAGAACAAGATGGACTACTATCTTATGGAGTACAACATGCTCACGAAGACTCAAATGTCCCTGGTCTTGTTTAGGTACGCAATCGACCACATTTCGCGCGTCTCCCGTATACTCCTTCAAGAAAACGGTCATGCTCTTCTGGTAGGGATTGGTGGATCTGGCAGAAGCTCTTGCGCCAAACTGGCGACTAGCATGTGCGAGTATTTGATACATCAGATAGAGATGACCAGGTCGTACGGATTCACGGAGTGGCGGGAGGACATGAAGAACCTGCTGCTGCGCGTTGGCTGTGACGGGAAGTCCACCAGTTTCCTTTTTGGGGATCATCAGATCAAGACCGAGTCTTTTGTGGAGGACATAAACATGATCCTGAACACCGCGGACATACCGAATTTGTACAACACTGAGGAGAAGGCCGAGATCATGGACAAGATGTCGAATTTGGCTCGCGATACTGCCGGGAAAAAAGGAGAGACTACACCGATGACCTTGTACAGTTTGTTCCTGGAGAGAGTAGTGAAGAATCTTCACCTAATCCTGACCATGTCGCCGATCGGGAACGCGTTCAGGAACCGGCTCAGAATGTTCCCGTCTCTGATCAACTGCTGCACCATCGACTGGTATACTATTTGGCCGGAGGACGCTTTGGAGAAGGTGGCGAGGGTGTCCTTGCAGAACCTGAAGATCACCGACGAGCTGCGGGAGAAGTGTGTCCAAATTTCTAAAGAGTTTCACACGAGCATCACTGAAGCCAGCGAGGATTACTTCCGAACGCAAGGTAGAAGGTATTACACCACTCCCACGAGTTTTCTGCAGCTGATCAAGCTTCTGGGCAATCTGTACGACCAGAAGACTCAGGCGATAGTGTTGCAGCAGAACCGTTACGTGACGGGTTTGGAGAAGCTGGATTTCGCGGCCGGTGAGATCGCGGTGATGAAGGAGGAGTTGCAGGAGCTGCAGCCTAAGCTGATGAAGCAGTCCGACTTGAGCAACAAACTGATGATCAAGATAGAACAGGACACGATCAACATAGAGGCGAGGAAGGAGGTGGTGGCTGCCGAAGAAGCGTTAGCAAATGAAGCAGCTGCAGCGTCTCAGGCCATCAAGGACGACTGCGAGAGCGACCTTGCTGAAGCCACTCCTGCTCTGGAAGCTGCACTGTCCGCGTTGGACACCCTGAAACCCGCGGACATAACGATCGTTCGATCCATGAAGAGTCCACCAGCGGGCGTGAGACTGGTAATGGAAGCTGTCTGCGTGTTGAAAGGCGTGAAGCCCGAGAAGGTGACAGACCCGGCCACAGGTCAAACGTGGGAGGACTACTGGCCAGCCTCGATAAAGGTCCTCGGCGACATGAGATTCCTCGAGAGCCTGAGGAACTTCGACAAGGACAACGTACCGCCGGCGTACATGAAGAAGATTCGCGACAAGTTCATCAATGACAGGAGCTTCCAACCGGACGCGATTAAAAAGGTCTCGACCGCTTGCGAGGGTCTCTGCAAATGGGTCAGAGCCATGGAGGTCTACGACAGGGTGATCAAGGTGGTGAAGCCGAAGCAGGAGATGCTGGCGGAAGCTGAAGCTGCTCTGGCCACGCAGATGGAGGCTTTGAATGCGAAAAGAGCGCTGTTGCAGGAGGTCACCCAGAAACTGCAGGCGTTGAACGACGAGTTCGCTGAATGCATGCGCGAGAAGAAGAAGCTGGAGGATCAGATCAACTTCTGCATGCAGAAGCTGGACAGAGCTGAGAAGCTGCTCGGCGGTTTGAGCGGAGAGAAGAATAGATGGAATTTAACTGCGATTGCGTTAGGCGAGAGCCTTCACAACGTGATAGGCGATGTACTGCTTTGCTCCGGAGTGATAGCTTACCTAGGAGCGTTCACGATCGACTACAGGACTAGCCTAATCGCTCGGTGGTACTCGTCCTGCACGAAAATTAAGATCCCCTGTGGCGCGAAGTTCAGTTTGGTCGATGTTCTTGGTAAGCAGGTGGAGATCAGAGCGTGGAATATCTTTGGCCTACCTGCGGACAACTATTCCGTGGAAAATGGCATAATCGTGAAGAACGCTGACCGCTGGCCGCTCATGATAGATCCTCAAAATCAGGCGAATAAATGGGTGAAGAACATGGAGAAGGAGAACAAGTTGATCGTCATCAAGCTCTCCGATCCGAATTACGTGAAGATTGTCGAAACTTGTATACAACTTGGAACACCCATTCTGTTGGAGAACATTCTGGAGGAGATCGACGCCATACTCGAGCCGGTACTGCTGAAGAACATCTACAAGGAGCGCGGTGTGCTGTACATGAAGTTCGGCGAAAATGTAATCGAGTACAACACCGACTTCCGGTTCTATATCACGACATGTCTGAGGAATCCTCATTATCTGCCGGAAGTGGTCGTCAAAGTGACCTTGTTGAACTTCATGATCACTCCGCAGGGTTTGCAGGATCAGTTGTTGGGTATCGTTGTCGCTAAAGACCTGCCTGTTCTTGAAGAGCGTAAGAATCAGATGATAGTCGAGGGTGCCAACAACAGAAAGATCCTGGAGGAGGTAGAGAACAAGATCTTGGAGGTTTTGTCACTGTCGGAGGGCAATATACTGGAGGATGAAACCGCGATCATGATACTGTCCTCTTCGAAAGTATTGTCCGAGGACATCCAAGCGAAGCAGAAGATAGCTGCCAAAACCGCCATAGAGATCGACAACGCTCGGAACGGGTACAAACCCGTTTCAGAACACGGTTCCGTCCTCTTCTTCTGCATCTCGGAGCTGACGAACATAGACCCTATGTACCAGTACTCGTTGGTGTGGTTCATCCATTTGTATGTCATGGCGATAACCAACAGTGAGCAGACCAAGAACCTGGGGGCCCGGATAAAGAGCTTGAACGAGTACTTTACCGCGAGCATCTACAGGAACGTGTGCAGGTCAGAGTAGTAACTTTCCTCCGGTGAAATCATTTTTCGCCTATTTTTTGTTGGTAACGTGCCCAACTCTGATGCAGGTCTCTGTTCGAGAAAGACAAGCTGATATTCTCGTTCGTCCTGTGCGTTGGCCTGATGCGTGCCGCTGGACAGTTGGATGAAACTCTTTGGACGTTCTTGTTGACCGGTGGAGTAGCTTTGGATAATCCTTTCCCTAATCCTGATCCGTCTTGGTTGACCGATAGGTCCTGGTCCGAAGTGGTCAGAGCTACGGACCTGCAAGGACTTGAGAAACTGAAAGAGTCCTTCCAGAATGACACGAGAGAGTGGAAGGTCTTCTACGATCTGACCAATCCTCAGGATAATCCTTTTCCTCATCCGTTTGACGATGTGTCCGAGAGCATGACGAAGCTGGTGATCCTCAGGACTATAAGGCCGGATAAAATCGTGGCGGCCGTGAGAACCTTCATCATACACCATATGGGACAATCCTTCGTTGAACCTCCTCCATTCGACCTTCAAGCGTCGTACAACGACTCCAGCAACGTGACTCCACTTCTTTTCATTTTATCCCCCGGATCTGATCCGATGGCTGGACTGATCAGGTTCGCAGAGAACTATGGGATATCGAAGAAAAATCTCATGACTATATCTCTGGGCCAAGGTCAGGGCCCTATAGCCGCGAACATGATCAACGTGGGCATTAAAACTGGAGAATGGGTGGTGCTGCAGAATTGCCACCTGGCGGTCTCGTGGATGAAGGAGCTCGACAGAATCTGTAGTGAAATTATCACCCCCGAAAACACGAATTCGAAGTTTAGATTATGGTTGACTAGTTACCCGTCGAAGGACTTCCCCATTTCCATTCTGCAGAACGGCGTGAAGATGACCAACGAACCACCGAAAGGGTTGAAGAATAATTTACTCAGAAGCTACCTGAATGATCCTATATCGGACCCGAAATTTTATGCTAGTTGCATAAGGATAGTAGAGTGGAGGCATTTGCTATTCGCTTTGTGCTTTTTCCATGCTGTCGTCCAAGAGAGACGTAACTTTGGACCTTTGGGTTGGAATATTCCGTACGAGTTCAATGAATCGGATCTGCGGATCAGTATTTTACAATTGCAGGTGAACTGTGCAAGAATCTTTGAGAATCTTTAAATTTCAAAATCAATTTTGACTATAATCCATTAAGTAAACAAAATTTTATTCAGATCTTCACGAGAATTATCGTTAACATTGTTTTCTCTGTTCTTGTATTATTAAACAAGCTGTTTCGATTTTGTGTGACTCTCATGGGCACTGGCGAAGCACTCAATATGCTAACCAGGCTTTTAACGAATCATTGAACTCTTTCAGCTTTTCCTGAATGACTATGAAAAGGTGCCTTTTGCTGCGCTTCTCTATCTAACAGGCGAATGTAATTATGGTGGACGCGTTACAGACGATAAGGACAGACGTTTGCTGAACTCTATACTTGAAGGATTCTACAATCCTTCAGTGATCACTCAGCAAGAGTAAGTGTCTTGCACATTTATAGATACTTACGTATCTAAAAAACATTGATTGACAGTTGGTTGATATTCCTTGTCAGCAAGAATGAATGAATAGAAGACAATGAGGTGAAAAGCAGAAATTTACTAGTTGCTATCTTTTGCAGGTACTGTTTCTCACCAAGCTGCAATTACCGCATGCCTATCAACACTGAACAGCAGGATTGCATAGCATACATCAGAAGCCTGCCAATTGTTCAGCAGCCTGAGGTTTACGGTCTACACGAGAACGCGGACATAACAAAGGACAATCAAGAAGCCATGCAACTCCTGGAGGGAGCTTTGCTGACACAGCCGCAGATCACTGGAGTTGGAGTCGAGCGAGACGTGGACGCTATGGTCTTCAGCTTATGCGACGACATTCTGTCCAAAATAAGACCTCCTTTCGACGTTATAGAAGTGGCTAAGAAATATCCTGTACTCTACATGAACAGCATGAACACGGTCCTCCGCCAGGAGCTGATCAGGTTCAACGACCTCCTGCACGTGCTCAGAAGCACCCTGGTGGACGTGCAGAAAGCCATCAAGGGCTTGGTTCTAATGTCAGCGGAACTGGAAGAGGTCTTCACGAGCATGAGCATCGGCAAAGTGCCAGCAGCTTGGAACAAGAAGTCCTATCCGTCCCTAAAACCGCTTGGAAGCTATGTGAATGATTTGATTGAGAGATTAGAGTTCTTTCAAAATTGGATCGATCACGATTCACCGAATGTGTTCTGGATATCCGGCTTCTTTTTCACCCAGTCGTTCCTCACGGGCGTCCTGCAGAACTTTGCCCGGAAAAATAGGATTCCAATTGATAGAGTGGACTTTGAGTTCGAAGTGACCAAGTTCGAGAACGATGTCAAGTCTACACCACCTTATGGTGTATACATAAAGGTAACTACGGAAATATAGTATATAAAAATATATATAGCATTCTGGGATTTGGCATTGAAGGATTCTGTAATTAACTTTATATTTTAGGGCTTGTTTCTAGAAGGTGCTCGATGGAACAGAGAAATCGGAGCGTTGGACGAATCGAAGCCCAAAATCATGTTCGATGTTCTACCAGTAATATGGTTACAGCCTGGTATAAAAGCCGAGTTTGTTCCCAAACTTGTGTACCACTGTCCAGTGTACAAGACCAGCGAAAGACGAGGCGTTTTAGCTACCACTGGCCATTCGTCCAACTTCGTTTTATACATTTTGCTGTTGACACAGGTCAGTGAATCTCACTGGATCAGAAGAGGAACAGCAGCTTTGTGTCAACTCGACGACTAATTGCTCTGCATTTATTCCTGAAACCGAGGAGGGACAAATTTAACCTCATCCAAAGCGACAACAAAATTCTAGGTCTGTATTATTTATTCGTACTTCAAACTTGCAGTGAACGACATGGTGTAGCTAAATATTGTCTCGGTAATTTTCAAAATAAATTGACAAATGTGTAAGAAGCTTTCTTTGAATATTGTTCGTACATAGGTAACACTAATTTTACGGGACACATTCTAATATTTTTAATTTACAATCACTGAGATTGTAAAGATGCGCCCATGAGGAATTATTCAACAAATTTATTTCTTTTGGTATATATTGTAAAAAAATACCTAAAAATTTGGGTAGACATATTCACGTTATTTTTATAAATTAATGTAAAATAATCAGTTTTAATGCTACGCGAACGTGGCGTTAAATGTTTAAAGTCTATGCAAGACAATACAGTTAAAATTTGTTGATCAATGTGATCAGTTTTGCAATTTATGCACCACTGTGTATGTGCTGAATGTTGCAGCAGCACTTCGTTCTCAGTGGTAAAGTGGTCTTTAATAGTCGTTTAATCCTATACTTATCCAATTGTGGTTTAATATGTACAATTTGCTCGCCCTATCTGACACATTTGAGTAGCGAATTTTATTTTGGGCCTGTTAGATGGGACAATGTATAGCTCGAAACGTGCGCATACGAAAAAATTGTTTATTTAATGAAATTTCCATAACAATAGACGGTCAATATCATTGCGTCGATGATCGTGATATTGTCGCATAGTATCGATTTTTTTTTTCATTTTTGTACAGTTAAATATATGTACAATAGAGACTTATAACAATACATTATGATTTGTTCAACGGTTGATTTCCAGATGTTTATTCACGTATAACAAAATTTCAATTAACGCGAATATAATTAACAATTTTCAATAACGTTTTTCGAGATAGAGATATGAGATAACAAGATTGGATCTGAAAATCCACTCGTGTTAATTACATTTTCATTCATTTTCCAAAGTCCATCCAAGTTCCATTTATATATCTTCCACATGCCTACATCCTCAATCATTAAAATAATACTGATTGTTGTCCAGAGACTTCGTTATTTCTTTTTTTTTTTAACAATTTTAGTTGAAGAGAATTTTTTCGAATGAAATATTTAGAGACAACTTTGCTTAAACAATTTTACAGGAAATTAATTCAGTTCCTAGATGGCATACAGAAATCACAAATTCCATACTAACCCTAAGCAATATTAAATAACCGATCGGTTCTTTGCTATTGAAAATTCGAAGTATATACATCACTCTTCATAATGTTACAAATATATAACAGTTCATTGCTTTCATGGTTACCCTATATGGAGAAACGCTCAAGGTCCGTTGAACGAGTTAAATCAACATACGTAAACCGAACATTAACAATTGTTTACAGACTCTGCCCGTTAAACGGACTGCACACGTTTAATCCTGATCGCTGTACAGTTGCATATTAATTATAAAATCGATCATTCGCATTACAAATTTCAAGTATAAAAAATCTCATGCAACAACATGAACTCATCCCACCATTTCCATCCCATTCTTAACGCACATTTTACATACTGAACAATCTCCTTTTCTTCGTTCAAATATTTCCGCGAGAACGTGGTTTCTTAAGTATAGTTTTCCTTCCGTAGCGTCGCTCTCTATCCCCGCCCCTTGAACCAACAGTGGGAGGAGCAGCGAGGACAGCCAATGAGACCGAAGACAAAACAGCTTCGACTGCTCTCGAAGGTCTCGCGCGACGTTACGGAAAAAGTTCTGTATTATGGACAGAGTTGAGCAAAAGTTATTTCGAAGAACGAATAATATTTCATTCGTTACGCGAATAAAAATTTATTCGAATAATGCCCAACTCCGGTTATGGAATAATACGAGTCACCGCCATGCCCTGACCGCGCTCTAATATAAATCTGTTCGTATAACAAACGTATGTACAATAATAACAGTTCTGATATTTAAAATATGTCGACAACCTCTCCGATATAAAATAAACTATACTATTGAGCATTTTTCGTATAAATTATTCGTCGGGCCTCGTCGTGTCGGCTTATGATTCGACGAGGGTAGTGTTTGTCTCGGACGCGGTGTTGTCAGCTTCCTTTCTCGTGATGCGTTCGACGTAACAGAAGGCAACGGTGCCGATGACGATGCTTATCGTCAATACGAGAAGCTGTACGTAAAGACTGAGACTGCTACTGTAAGCGAAGCTGATGGCAGCGGCGACTGACTGGCAGAACTTGAACAACGCGAACGCGGGCGCGCTCTGGTTGACAAAGAGGAGCCCGATCAACGAGTACACCTGGGTGTTGAAGCAGGCATCGCCAAAACCCAATGCAAGGCTTCCCGCCATGGCTAAGTGCGGGGAAGGTTTGATGTATCCTATATTCTCGGTGTCCTCGAAGGGTGAGTCGTTAGGGAGGTTCAAGAAAATGGTGATGAAAGCGAACAGGTGCACTCCGAATCCCGTCAGCGCTACCAACCATCCGCCGCAATTGCGAGTCAGCTTCGACGCGAAAATGCCGAAGATCGCGCCGCCAACAACTTCGCCGATGCCGATGAAGATTCCTGAGAGTCCCACCAGCCTCTTGCGGTCGTCGCCGATCGCTTTGGTGAATCCAATGCTGGAGGAATAGACGCCCGAGTAGAACGTCAACACGAGACCGGTGTATATGAAGGTCAGTGACAGCAGAAGCATCTTCGGTGTCAGGAAAAGACTGAACGCGTCCTGGAAGGCCTTCCAAGCGGCTAGCCATGGCTTCTCTCTCGCTGGCTCTGGGATCTGGAGTTCCCTGTCAGCGCTAGAGACTCCTTCGGCTTCACCCAGGACGAAACTCTGCGACGTCCTCCTCAATGTAGCCAGCAGACAGGTGCCTGCGATGGCCAAGCCGGTCAGCACACTGAAAACCAATCTTCGGACCGAAACGCCGATTGTCGGGTCTTGGAATGTGAAGTACACGAACAGGTTGCCGGCGACATTCGACAATTGGAAGATCGCCCAGAACACTCCGCTGTTTCTGGACATGGTCTCCGAGTCGCTGTTCTCGGTCAGATACTGCCCGTGTCCTGTCCATATCAATGCTGCCCCGAAACCGAGGATACTCGAGGCGATATAGAGCAAAGCGGTTTGAGGCCACAGGAATGATGCTATGAAAAGGACGTAACAGCAAGATCCGGTTAATATCGCAACCCTTGGCCCTGTCATGGAGATGTAGGACGGAGCTAACCAGTTGCAGATGGCTAGGACACCATAGATTATGGACAAGCTGGTGTAAGCCTCGCCAGTGAAGCTCTTATCCTCGTCCTTGATACTTTGCAGCACGGTTTTCTGTGGAAGAGATTTCAAGTTTAGCGAGGCCTACCGATCTGCGGCAGAATTGTATTCATGAACACAAAAGATCCTGTTTCAAATCTGTTCTCATTCTGATCAGAAATGCTTGCTGACTGGGATGTCAATAAAAGCAAATTATTCGGTCATCTTTTTAAATCCCAACTTAAGAAATTGTTCACTTGTTATTTAGTAATGTTTTGAATTCTTTGTCTAGAAATCTGCATTACCGACGCAGTAGCAAGTGACACTTCAGCGAACTCTACCCGAATAGAACGGTCGATTAGTGAACTACCTAACACTGCAACACGAATGTACGTGTGGGAGACGATTAGCTTCTGCGGTGTGTCGGATATTAAAGCATTCAATGTTGTGCGACTTGATTGTTTAGAACAATTTGATGCCAACATTTAACGGAGAATTTCCTCTCGTGAAAAAGTATGTTACATTTGATGATATAAGTACACATTTTACGTATAATTTAATGTATTGATGGTACATACAAAGTGTATAAAACATATTCACCTAGTCTTGTTATCTTTGTGCCATTTATCAAGAGTTTATCATATCTGATACAGCGGCTGTTTTAATTTTGATCGAATACTATTACAAAGAATACATATAATATAAGCTTAGAATTACTGTTATCAATTTGACATATATATATATAAATCATACGTGATTTTTACAGAAATATTGAATGTTTGCTCCGATCTGATAAGAACAGGACTTGGATCAAGCATATAGATTTCAATGTATGTATCAAATTCCAATGAATCTAGGGCACAAGTATTAATCACATCAAAGAATCTTCAAAAAATTGTCACAGATACTATCTAAACTCAATGATTAGCAAACATATTCCATTTAGTTGATGCAACATTAATTTCAGAATATACTAATGAATATGACCCTAAGATACTGTGTGAATTTCACTATTTACATAATATAGTATCTTCGCTAGCCTAAATACGAAATTCAAATTTTGAGAAATCTACAAGGATTGCTGCATACGGTATGATGGGAATTTAAATACACGTCAATATGTCAATTCTACAATATATTTATTCCAAGTTCATTATCTTGAAGTGACATAATATCTGAATTGCCATTGATATTGGACAGCTATAAATACTTTCTAAAGAAAGCTGACTAACATTATTTTAACTACTATTTTTTAATTATGTTATATACATTAATGCGTATAACAGATAAGAATACAGATTATATTTGTAGATAGCATTGTTACACATACAATAAGGTTTATAAGATAAATATTGTAGACTTGTATTAACAACACACAGATAAGATCTATTTTATTATCACGAGTATCTAAAATTTTTGCTAATTATTTTTCCAAAAATATCCTTGATTGTTGTTTGTCTGCTAAATGTTTCTCTAACAAAACGATAACGTCATATTTTAAAATTTATTAATTATAAATAACGAAATATGAAACGGTAAAGCTGTCAGAAGAATTCATGATCCTTAAAGACCCATTACGAGTCAAACCACGATACCAATTAATCAGTCAAACAAAAAATTTCTATCCATCAATTGTGTTTCGAAAATAGTGTACATGTGAAAGCAGTTCCGAGAAAAATCTGTGTGTACATCAACACGGAACAGGAAGATAGAAACGTCACCGGAACTATGCGAAAAAACAGAAAACACATTACGTGTCAGCGTTTGAATTCCGTATACTGCGCACGTCAGGGTCTATGCACACGGTCGGACGTGGACGGAATTTTTAAAAAGTACGCATCTAATGCGGAAGTGACAAAAATCACGATCATCTGAAACCGCTGACCTGATTCGGTTGTCAAACGCATATGTCAACGTTGCCCTCGTACTCACCTCGATGTTGCCCATCGTTTGAAATGCGGTAAATACCAACATGAAACCCCAACTCAGTATTATCACGTTTACAAAATTCCTATTTATCGTCATGACGATCGCGTTGAATAAAATCGGTCGAATCGAAACGGGAAAACCGACGGATCTTCGCTTGTTTGTTTTTCGCGCGCACAGTTTCGTTTCGCTGTTGAAAACCGTACGTCCCTAGTTAACAGATGGTGTCCGTATGACTATAAAAGAAAACTACGAATGATCGCCTACGACGTGTAGTGTTGTCTCTTTCCCTCCTGTTCGCGCGATTTGAAGTTATCGCCGGAACCAGGATCTCGACCGGCTGGCCTCCCCACTCTGACGTACTGCGCGCCAGTGCGCGCGCACGCGCTACACGCGAGCTTATCTCACTGACATAACCTGTAACGCCATTTGCGGGCAATTGTCCAAGCTGGAGTTAATAATTTTGTTCATTTTCCCTAGATGACGCTATGGACCTCTTCCTTTATTAAATCAGAGAAGAAATGAGAGTGCTCACCGCCCGGGATTTTAGTGTTCCCGGTATAGTGCTGCCCCCTAGTCTAATTTCTAGCCTGGACCAGAACCTGCATCATCTTTTTAGCCTGGACCAGAACCTGCATCATTAGCAGCGGATTCCAAATAATGCCAGAGTGGATGCTGCTTCTATGTCAAAAGAGGCTCTTCTATGTAGGCTCCGATCCAGCCTAAAAGATGATGCAGGTTCTAATACAGGGTAAAAAGATGATGCAGGTTCTGTTCCAGGCTAAAAAGTTGATGCAGGTTCTGTTCCAGGCTAAAAAGATGATGCAGAAAAGTGGGGACGCTAAAACCCCGAGCGTGAGCACTCTCATTAAAAATGAAATATCAATTGCAAATTATTAATATAAATGCAATATTCATTCATACGAACTTGAATATCAATTTCATACTGTTGAATATACGATATAATTAAACTTTTTGCAATTACATATATGTTATTTCCGTTTACGTTATAAAGTACAGTGAAGAGCTGTTGTATCCTTCGGTATAACAGTTATGATAAATATATTTCGATTGTTTTTGTTCAAATGAAGTAATTCGATTGGAAATACCGCTTTTCGAGCGAAACGTATTCAAATTTTCCCGCCATGAGGATGATTATTCGTTCTAAACCGAATCTTAGAGAGTAATGAAAATGGCGAACCGTTGCCAGTGAAAACTCGTTGAACCGTTATCGGATGCTCCGATAGAATTTTGCAAGGCGATAAAAAAAAAACTCGCGGAACGATAAGAAATCGGTGTGGCGCGGAAGAATGTGAGGTGTGGAAATTTCACACGGTTTATTTTCTATACGTTTTGATACGGTTGCCCAACGAGCAAGGGTGTAAAATGCCGTGACTAAAATTTGCGACGTTCTGACACGTTTACAAACTGGGTATTTTCGGTGCTGAATTTTGTGCACGGTTTTTGAAAGTGGCGACTAATCTGCGGTGCAAAAAGTCAGGCCGGTCCGAGGCGTAGTATTTGGTGGTGGAGGGTATGAAATCACTGTACAAACACTATGACAAATTGTCTTGATCGGAGCAATGCAAAGGAGTCTCCCTTTTTTTCTGTCAAGTCTGTATATTTCTAGTGTCGCGCGATCGCATAAAAAATGCATACCTGTGAACATTGAAGTCAACAAGTGACAAGTGTTTACGTGACTGATCTATTTAGTTGAGTCAAATACCAGTTTATTTCTGGACAAAGTGTTAAATGCTTATCAATCATGAAGAAACAGTTTTTCAGAGTTAAACAGCTCGCGGATCAAACGTTTTCTAGGTAATCATTTCTCCAAATATTTCTTGTTCTGTTTATTTGCTCGACAAATCGCGAAATAACCCTTGTGCTTTCTCGGAATGTGTCTATGATAACATTGGAAACGTTTACAAATAGATTGTAAATGAGAAAAAGCAAACAATTTATTCGGTATCTTGGCATTTGATAACAAAGCGATAAAGAGTGATATCTGTCCTGCCCTTACTTTTTACGCTTTCCGTTGTAAAATTTTTTAATGATACGCAACCAATAATAGCGGGCATGCTATATACCAAAATAGATTATGAATCAGAGAATCTTAAAATGGATTGACTTTACACAACTTCGAATCTCATTTCCATGCAAATTTATTGGCACGTTAAACTTCTCCAAACATTCTTTTTTATAGAGCTGGTAAGACGGAAGTGCTCACAGATGATTTACAAGCTGCAGACAAACATGTTGAACAAATTAGGTTGGCTCTCATTGGGCTGAGCAAAAGGCTCGCCAATCCTCCAAATCAAGCTATAGCGCAGGATGTGGCAATTAAAGAAAAACGGCTGGTAATGTTCAATAACAAAAGCTTATTATTAACCTGTTTCATCCAGTAATATTCAATTTACATAGAAATATTTGCGATACAAATATTTTTAGTAATCATTGAAGCATATTAATGAAATCATTTGATTATAATTAACCCTCCATGGGCAACCAGAGTTGTTTATGTCTGGAGCAAAATTTTACTCTTAGATTTCTTCCTTCTCGATATTTATTTTTCCCATTGAGGCTTTAAACATTTGACATTCCAACGATTACATATTAAAATAGGGACCTCAATACCTATTCCTGAATGTTTTTTGATGTTTTGAAAGCCTAAAACAGTATAAAAATTAGTCGTGAACATAACCCTGTATGCAGATGGAGGATTAATATAAAAGATTAAAATGGTTTGCAAAGCTTTAGATATTTAGATGCATTGAGCAAACCAAAAGTTTCTCTATTGTGTATATTATTTGTTAAATGTGTGTTTGATTTTTAGAAAAAATGCCCAGAATACGTATTAGGGCAGACGATGCAAGAAAATGCCCCTGATGACGGGCTCATGGGCTTTACCCTTACAGAATGTGGCCGCGCACAAATGTATTTAGCGAATGAAACAATTGAACATGAAGCGAAAGTTGAACAATATGTAACGAGCCCTCTACAACATATTTTAGATACGGATGTACCAAATATATTAAAGCATAAAAGAAATTTAGCCCGGTTAATCTTGGACATGGATAGTGTGAGAACAAGATATCAGCAAGCTAGCAAGCATAGCGCCGGTAATTAACGATTTATAGAGAAATTATTATGTTTAAAGGTTCTTTGAATTTTCTGAGCAATATCTTTGTTCAAAAGGTACGGGTGCAGCGAAGGTAGACAGTTTAAGGGAAGAATTAGAAGAGGCTGAAGCTAAAGTGGAGCAATGCAGAGACCAGTTGGCTGCAGAAATGTTCCAACTTATGTCTAGGGAAACTGAATTAGCACACACTATTATTCAATATGTAAAACTTCAAAGAGCATACCATGAAAGTGCGCTGCATTGTTTGGAAGAGCTTATTCCAGGATTAGAAAGTTATATAAGTAAGTATTTTGATATTAGCCAACTTTTCGAACCAGAATATATATTTATAATCAATTCTGACAGTTAAGCCTTTGTAGTCAAAGCTACTTTAACTCGAAAATGAACCATTCTATATGATTTTTTTTCATTTTGTGGACATAAAACTGGTATAATGCTTAAACGTTTAGAGATTTATTCAATTCAAACAAATTTAACCCCTTCGCTTCCATGGACGTATTATATCGCAACGCCGAATCTGTTTGTACAAGGTCACAGACGACATATCTCGCGACGCGATGCCACAGACGAGTAAACACGCCTGGGGTGACCCCAGACAGAGCAAGAACATGAGCCGCGTGTTTACTCGTCCGTGACATCGCACGAGCGGCATTGTGTCGCGTGATAATACGTCTGTGACCTTATACAAACAGTTTCAAGCAATACTTTGCTCGTAAGCAATACAATAAGCAATATTTTGAATAATAGTATAGCAATTTTTAGCCTTGAAGTCGCCACTCGATTGCCATGGGTTAATTTTATATTTTATTTATAAAAAAATTGTTGTCTTATCGTAGCGTATGGTGTGGGAATATTTATCCTCCTCTAATTTCAGATGACAATGAAATGAAACCCGTTTATGGTTATCCACTTGAGGAGCACCTTAGGGTGACTAATAGAAAGATTGCTTTGCCTATCCAGTTATGCGTATCAGCTTTATTACGACTGGGTATGGAAGAAGAAGGCCTTTTTAGAATAGCTGGCGCTGCGTCGAAGTCGCGGCGAATTAAGTTAAGTTTAGACGCCTGCTGCCTTACGTTACCAACTGCTCTGGAATATAAGGATCCCCATGTGATCGCTGGCGCGTTAAAGTCTTATTTAAGAGAACTCCCGGAGCCTCTTTTAACATACAAGTACGTACAACAGCTTTTTGCACGCTAAAAAAAGAAAATGGAAAATAGATGAGGTAGTAGGCTCGTGTTTTATTAATTTTAAGGTTATATCCTGAATGGATGGCAGCTGCGAAGATAACAAATAACGAGACAAGATTGAGAGCTCTTTGGGAGGTGCTGTACAAACTACCTCCCGCGAATCTAGAAAATTTACGGTTCCTAATCAAATTTTTGGCTGTACTCACGAAAAACCAAGACATAAACAAAATGTCGCCGCAAAACATTGCAATTGTTATCGCGCCGAATTTAATATGGAGTCCCCAAGAGGATGCGAATACAATGGTGTAAGAACAGTCTTCCTTCCACAAACTGTTACAAAGAATTTTCTAGTTTAACGCTCGCAGGACCGTCGGTGGGTCTTTTTCAACCCAGAAATCACAGTTTTGCTACAGTATTCTCTCCGTAACTGTGAAAACTTCGGGTCTGCTGAGTCACAGTTATAGAAGAGATACTACATTCTTTTTAGTATATATTAGATGGATGGCTGTCCGTGTAAAACGTTTATCAATCACCGTGCGAGTGTTAATTGTTGTGTCGACTTTCTAATTGCTTGTGGCTTGATAATTTTCTATTTATACGATCTTTATTGTCATTCCAGAATGAACATGAGCACAGCTAATAATTCTAGTCTTATAGTGGATCAGTTGATTACATACGCAAATTGGTTTTTTCCTGGCGAAATAGATTTTGACCGTGATCTGGACGTTGGCATTATAAACGGTATAGAAAACCAAATCGCTGGCATGCGTCGTTGCGTTTCGAACAGCAGCCTCAGTGATCACGGTGAAAGTCCTCCGCAAGGTAGTCCTAAGCCAGCAGCTCGTAGAAAAAATAAACCGGCTCCGACGCCACCGAATAGCACCACGCCTGACAAACACGACAAAAAGCCCGATGACAAACCGCCACCGACACCTGACAAACCACCAAGACCTCTAACGTCCGCGACACTTAATCGTACAGTGCATAAAGCTCATAAACAAGATGTGATAAATACAGAGTTACCAGTCAAGCAGGAAAATAGTATAGAAAAACAGGACTCCAATTCAGAAACAGAAGTGAAGCATACCCATGATACAATAGCTGTAGAGACACCGTCTTCGAGTGGTCCGGAACACATAAACGAGGTAATAGATGAATTGCGTACTGTTCATGCGGAGGCGGAAAAAAGAAATCAGGAAATGCAAAAACCAGAAAGGAAATTGAACACAGTACCAAGCATGGAAAAAACTACCGTGGAGAATTCGTCGAACAATAAGTCGGAGACAGAGAATTCGGAAACCTCGGTACAGAGGATAAAACCGGTAATCACCGAGAAACCACATCCTTCCACGTTGGAGAGACGAAGACCAATCGCTGCTCCGAGGAGTATAACCAATGTAATACATAATACAGGTAACGATAGTCTCTGTTCAATACGTATTTCCACTTTAAAAATTCTAGTAAATGTACATTTTCTTTTCTATCGTGTGTGGCTTCATTCAAGCTTCTTCAACTGTAAGAATTTCTTATACTTTCAATGTAAAACCTGTACGAATGCTTCTTGCGAAGAAGGTATTGTTTTTGATCACAATTAATGGTACAATTTGAATATTGTTGGAATTGTAGAAGAGGCAGTCGAGTTACGTAGAAAGTCAGACAACACAAGTTCTACGAGCACGAGCACTCTGGATAGAAGTAGTAAACCAGCTATACCAGAACGACCAGCTGGATTGATTCGACCTTCGAGCCTGATTAGGCAACACCCACGTCACAGTAATGAAAATTTAGACAGTGAGACAGGGGTGAGTAACAGGGCCGTTCCTTGCTGACTTGTTCGGTCTCAGTTTTACATGTAAGATATAACCCTTAATAAATATAGTTACTGCCAGTGGACACGACAAATATGCCTGGATATTACATTATTGAAATACTATAACGTAAGCTATACTTATGAAGTGGAGAACGATATTCTGTTAACAATTACATACATTAACACGTTGACTGCTGTGTGGTGGTCACTACCGACCGTCGCTGAACATTCCAACGACGCCGAACTCGATAAAAATCCGTAAAATTTTCAAACAATAACATTTATAATTCTGCGAATGCAATGAATATTAGAATAGTGCTTTAACACGTTCCCTATTCATTTTATTTTCTTCACGTAAAATACAAAATTGTGGTCATGACACATGTGTGGCACTGGTAGCGAACGTGTTACAATAATAACTATAGCATGTGAATATATTAATATTTTTGTTTTTAGTATTGTAAACTTAAATACGTGGACAATTTCACTCCGGCGCTCCGAGGCAAAACCAAGGAAACACGCTAGGCAGTCAACGTGTTAACTTTGCTCGAAGTGTAAATACGAGATACAGTATTCTCTCCGTAATTGTGACAACAGCGTCTGGTGATACTGTGAACAAGAGAAGAAGCAGAAATCGATTTATAATAATTAGAACTTACTTTTTCAGCAGAACACACACTTCGAAGCAGCAAGTGCATTTGTGGCTGAAAAAGTGAGTTCTAACGCTTCGTTATAAATTAACAAAGACAAGGCGGATATTTTTTACTCGGTCATTGGTTCCAAGGGGGATACCCTCTAGTGGTAGGGATAAAATTTTAACAGTTACGGTAGAGCTCTTTTTCACAGTTACGGAAAGAATACTGTACGACGACAATGGTTTCCGCAGGGCTGCTAATCTGTTCTATTTTTTCTTTTTTTTCATAAATCCTGCAGCCTTTAACATTGGAAAGAGCTCACGTGTACTCGGTGGACAAACAACAGGTCAGTATAATACAAGTGCGTGGCAATGGCAATGTGTTCTGCTCAACGGGCGACAACAATGGCAACATGGCTTCGAACTTGCAGAGAAGCCCGAGTGTAGGTAGTCGACCGTCATCTATGTCCTTGTACGGTGAACGATCGGAAAAGCCTGCGAAACTAACCGCGCCAGAACAAACGAAAGCGCACGTGCGAACCAGATCGGAAGGGAATATTATCGATGTTCAAACACAGACTGAAACAGTGGTAGTTATTAAATCACCGCAACCACCTGTTCCGGCCTCGCCAAGGTTCCATCAGAGACCCCCAAGGCCACAGCCACCACCGCCACCTCCACCGACCGCTAAGCTCAAAACGGATCAAGAAAGCACTAATCTCTGAGATGAATTTGTAGAAAAATGTGATGATTACCGTAAACCCGTTTGATAGTCGAACGGTTCTATGACAAGACGATAATACAGCATTATGGAAAATGACTGCAATGTAAGTTTTGTAAATTTTCTCATTCCGATGGGCCTCGGAGGTACCGATATATCTTCACTATTAGGGAAATTATAATTGAACCGATACCACTCTCAAAACACGCTATTTTTTCAATTAATTTTTGACAGAAAGCGCCTGCTTTTACGTTTCGAAACTAATAGCGACGAAATTACACGAAGCGAACCTGTACAATCGAGTTCTTCGGATTCGTAAGCATTTGTAACTGTGTTTAGTCGTGCACCTTGTGCAGGGGTCACTCTTGTGAAGGGTTTGCACCTTCGACACTGACGCTAGCAGGGCCCAGGAATAAAAATACGTGTAATTATTGATACTCGACTTAGATTCTACACTTATAGTCGAAAGCAGTTAAATTCAAGGCAACGAATCTTCCTCCGATCGACTACAAGTGTAGAATCCAAATCCACTATCGACAATTACGCGTATTTTTATTCTTCTGCTCTGCTGAAGTCAGTGTTGAAGGTGCAAGCCGTCACGCACAAGGTGCATGACTGGACAAACTGTATATTAGAAATAACTTAAGAGGTTATATCTAATTTTCATACTTAACTCTAATATTTTTGCAATTTATCAGTTTTTTGTACGTATCGCAGTAACGATGACAGAAGTATTATAACAATAAGGAAGTAATTTGATATAATTGATCTCCAGCTGCCTGACATACGGTTTAAGTTTGCAAATTTTTGTATGCTTATGATCAGAGTCGCCCTTAGGTTTCCTATTACGAGGTCTCTAAAAATAATATATTTTTTGCATTGTTAGAAGCAAAGTGAAACAATCGGTAAAAGTATATTTAGAGTAAGGTTCTAATGTAAAGAAAATATTTGTTCATCTATTTCTTAGTGCCTTCTAAAATTATGTGATTCAGTGTCTGTAAATTTTGTTTCGTTGTTCGAAGAACTCCAAAAAAATGCTTTTACCTTTTTTAAGGGCATCCCTGCTCATAGTGTAATGTAAAGTAGAAAATATTTTATTTGGTACAGATTTTGTCGAGTTCGTATTTATTTGTAGTATGGATCTATCCGTACGTACAAGATTAATTTTTGCTAAATAATGTTACAACTAACGAAAAGGTGATTCAATAAGATAAAAAAGACATATTTAAAATTTTTATATTGATTTTATATTTTTTATAAGAAATTATTTTATGAATCTATTATTTTTATATAAAATTGATTATTTATACTACAGAATACCGGTGTTTTAATGTAGAATATCGCGAAACGTCTAACGATACGAGTGATTTTAAAATTTATTTTTCATAATTATTATAAACTTAGTTATAAATTGCAAAACTCTTTTAATATATTGCGGTGTTTCAGGGTCGTAGATAAAAATAAGGTTTCGTGATAATTGGTTAAATTTTATTTCGAGAAGGTATAACTGTAAACGTTTAAATTTTTATAGACAAACTCGTAGAATTTGTTTATTTATAAAGACTCTAGCAGAATTTTCGATATTAGGAGTCACAATGGAATCACCTAATCGTATGTATTATAATTTAGTGAATACCATGATGCAACTAAAAGTCTTTATAGCCTCCAGTGTAACAAATAGTATAAACAAAATTATTTTGTAGCCAATAATATCAGACAAAAATGAAGTAGCTAATTCTTGTGAAGTATCGTAATATTTTCCTATTTTTGAAAAGTATATTAAACTTGCGTCCGATTCATTCTACATAAAAAAAGATTGCCAGTATTTAAAAACATTAAGGATACGCCTAATTTGCAAAATAAGTAAACCAAATATAATGATGTGGTATTTTTATTTAATACATTACTCACCATCTAAGAAAGTACGATTGAAAGTAATATTTAAAAAATATTCATTTTTAGCAAATGCTTATTAGTCTTATAATTCTATCGCAAAGAAATTGTAAATCCATGCAATTGTTTCTTCAAGTTTTAGTGAAAAGAATCCACAAAAAATAGTTTTTCAAACAGGGTTTAATTTGCACGATGGTAAATAATGTATTACAATAAAAGTGTTAGAATATCATAATGAAAAATTTCTGTAAAAGAAAGATATTTTTGTTCTTATTTATGTTACAAGTTTTCTTTTACTTCCTCTGTTATGTGGTAAAACACGACTGTTCATAAAAACAGTTCAAATAAATTCTTTTACTAACGAGAATGTAACATAAATAACAAAATGTCTACTTGCTTGGTGATGAAAATTTAAGCGTTTCTTATTATGTGAATTTTGTTCATTCCAGTAAATTGTGCAATGCTGTATATTGTTATATCGATGTTTTCAGATCATTTCTATTTTGAATGATCCACTGAAAGTGTGTGAAATTTGTTAAATTTGTAGTTGCAATTGAATTAAAAGACAATTATACTAGTTAATGAAAGAACTTTATTATATTTGTTAATCTCTATGACTGAGTTACATCTTTCGATGGGTTTTCTATTATCAACTCATTGAATCATTTATATTTGTTACATTAAAGAAATCATTGAATAAGTTATTAATTGACATTTCCATCACCAAGTATCTGGACGAATGTAAACTGCGTTTCCGAGGTATCTCTTATAAATTCTCTTCGAGTCACATACGAATTTATAAGTGGTTTCTTTGTAATAAGCAATTAATTAATACGAAAAATATTTGTTTATTTCCTTTAAGTTTTATTTTTACAAATGTTCTAAATACAACTACAATTATTTCTTGCTGTTATGAGGAAAATTACAAATCTTTTATATTCTGCATTTGTCAATTTAAAAATACTTATAAAAAAAACATAGCATTCTTTATGTACTCTGTTACGTTCAACAGATTAGGATTTATGTTCCACAATAAGCAAACATAATGATATGTAAAAAAAATCCTTTATATTACCATCGTGACAAGTTGTGCATTTACCTAAGGGGTGCTTAGGCTGTGAATGTAATGAGAACTGTTACAGAATCTATTTGTACATAAATAAAGAATTTATGAAAAGAATGACGTTCTGTAAGAAAGTACCATTTTTTTTACGAATAACTTTCACTAGTTTACTATTCCATGCTGTGTAAATAAGACAACGTATTAACATCAGCAACATCTTTGGGTTTCATACCATCGTTATCCTCTATAGATTCTGCACCAATGGAAAGTAAATATTTTACAACGTCAACGTGTCCACAGAACGCTGCATAATGCAATGGGGTTTGACCGTCCGAGTCCTGTGAATTCACGTTTGCTCCTTTCTTAATTAAAAGTTCTATGATTCTCACGTGACCACGATCCGCAGCCCAATGTATCGGTAGCAAACCGTCCGCGTCTATTGAATTCACAAGTCGTTGCTCTTTGTCCAGTACTTCCAGTACCTTTTCTTCATGACCTTCCTTTATCCAATCCAAAAGGGTTTTATCTGTGTCGCTTATCTGTTCTTCTGCATTTAGCAATCGACTAACAGCAACCCACTTCTGCGGTTCAGATTCTACATCTTTCTCCCAGGTGGGACACAGTTTCGTCAACTCTTCTATATAACTAATCATAGCAGTATCGCAGCTCATGTCGTTCAGATTTTTCCATGTTTCCCATTTTTGTTTAGCTTTCATTTGGAACCAACTAGGCTGTGGAATATTACATGGACCAACCGTTGCCTGTTTATACAAAGCATAGAATTTGAGGAGCTCGTTCGAATTCAATTCGGATGCTAACGTCTGCAAGTAGCTCGCAGCTTTATTGAATGTTTCCTCAAGACTCATCATGAAGGTTTCTTTTATCTTACTTGTCAGGATATATATCGGTCACGCGTATATCCGTATTCTCCAAAACATGACGTTTAGCAAGCACATTGAGCATTACAGTTCTATTGTAGAATTCAATGGAACCATTGCCCGTGTTAATACCTTGTTTGTCGAATAGAAGTACCGCCTTCTTTACTCTACCAAAACCCGAAAAGTAAGATTCGAATTCGAACGGTGAAACAGTCCAAGGAACTCCGCGTACGTAAAGCAAATATCGAAAAGTGTTGCCAGACATATTAAGTTGCGCGTTGTATACTTAGTAAGTGGATAGTGTGGTCCTGCATTAAATCATATATATTTACATCAGAATCTGTACCAAGATCAGCCAACGATATATGGGTGCAAGTGAGATTCCATTTATTTAATAAATGCTCTATCGACCAATCCGTGCTTCGTTCTTGGTACGTGCAGAGAAATTTTGCATGAGGGTTCCTCTCCAATAGAAAAGCAATTGTGACAACTATATCTTCGAACACGGCTGGCTCGTAGAAACAGTCCGATCCAAGAATTAAATCTAATGGTCCAATGGAAAATAAACTAGATAAAAACAATCCCCATGTTATACCAACGATTTGAACCTGAGACAAAATTCCATTCAGCTCGCAACTTCTTCTTATATGTTGTAGACTTCTCGGCAAGCTAGCAGAATCGCTTAAAGTTACTATAGCACCGCATTTGCTAGCTAAAATCCCAGGAAGCGCGGTGCCAGACCCAAGTTCTAAAACTCTTTTTCCAATAAGTTCTTCTTTGTGTTCCCAAAGAAACCAAGCAAGTACAGGTGCGGAAGGCCAAGTATAAAAGCTATAACTAGCCTGAAGTAACTGTAACAAAAAATATGTTAATAAGGAATTAAACATGTAAGATTCAGTATATGAAAGTAATAATATATTGTTTTTTAGTAAAACACAGACCAGACCTCTGTATAAAAGGAATTCGATCGAAAAATAATGAATTTATGCTCTCTTACAGATTCGACGTAAATGTAAAATGTAAAACAAACTTTCACAACTATGCATAACCAAAAACTACGTAACACCGGTAGCACACACGAGAATAGAACGTATCAGTGGTTTAATCGTTAACAGGAAATTTGTAAAAAAAGTTTGATTACCTCCGGAATGTAAATCTCTAAGCGTTCGTTACACTCTACGTTGTCCTGGGTTTTACGAGAGGTGAATAAAAATTTCTTCACTTGCTCCGAAACAATTCCATCGGACATTAGGCTCTCTGTGGGTGAACTGCTATCGTGTAAAATACTTTCTTCTAAACCTGGCATGACTAACTTTCAAACCATTTGTTCTAATACATTCTCATTCTGGCCGGAATTATTCAGTCTAAAATGGAAACCATAAATTGAACAATTTTTATCGTTTACAAACGATTTCGAAATGGAAAATATAATCACTATTTTGTCCAGAGTTGTCGTCGGTACACACGAAACAATAGAAAATGCAAACATTTAGACCATATTTAAATTACCAAATGGCGGGAACTATTTATTAAAAAATTCCATTGTTTTGTATTCGAATATACATCCCATTATTACTTTGCTTACAAATATAATATTTATCGATTCGTTTTTCCATATTCTCATTTCTGCATCTTATACATTATTATGCATAACTATGTACGGATGTATATATACGTGTAATTTTTATAATATCTAATATAAATTGTTTTTATCGCTAACTTTTTGTACAACTGTTAAATTTAATTAAGGTTATACATTCCTGAAACACTGCAAAAAGTACATTGTGAATAAAAAAGTATAACGCGTTGAACACAATAAATAAATAAGTTAAATACAACAAATAAATTTATACTAATCTATTGTCATATAAAAATTTGTTGTAAATTATTTTCGATCTTAAATTTTTCGATAAATCTTGGAATTTACTATTTGTAATTTTTTTGCATATTCAAATTCACTTTCCAGTACAATGAATACAGTAGCGATAAAACAATGTGTGTCATACTGATAAAATAATATTATATAATATAACAGTCTTGTAATGAAATTGCATTATCGCCATAGAAATACTGTGACATGAAATAAATTCAATATTAAGCTTTGCATTATACAAATCTGATATTTAACATATCAAAATTTAGCGAACTGAACATAATATTTTTATCTTTTATAAAAATGAATTTTATCGATCAATGCACATATCTTGTGTGCAGTTTAATTTCAGTTTCGAAGGAATTTACGGAAAAAGACTGTTATAACACATTATTATGACATTTGTGTTATTTTAGCAACACTTGAGCGATTCTGTGTTACAGCCGTCTTGATTAAACATGGAGGAGGCTGGTAACGAGAAGTTCCTATCGAGAAGGCGTTCTGCTGCACTTAAAGCATTCAAAGTTAAAGATGAACGAGTGGCAACGTTTAAGAAAGTACATACGCAATTTTAATATATACTGCTCAATCGTAATCGCTTCCAAACGATCTTTAACCAACATTTTTCCATACTTTTCCCGGTGTTAAAACTGATGTATCGTAAACAACACCCATGGAATACTGCAGCGTTTGATTTTTCCAGGTCGCGGCGATTTTACAAAAACGCGAAACAGACAGAACTACAGAAGAAAATGGGATACTTCTTTCCTGCAGTGACGTAGTAAAAGAGGTTAATTTGAGGTATAGCCATTTTGGAAATCATTTGTGGTTGTATTAATTTGTTTTATGTTATGAGCAGTAAAACGTGAACTGTTCGTATTATAGACGAATGATCGTGTAAAATAAGTAATTGTCAGAAATCTTTCATATCAATTTCGTTGACAGTAACGCTGAAATATAATCGTACCCCGTTACTAATCGAATATTTCCAATTTGTTAGACAAGAGAAGAGGCATAGAGTAAAGGCCAGATTAGAGGAAGTGGAAGACGCACCAGAAATCTTGGAGGAGAAGTGCATACGGTTGGCTGCAGCGATTAGCAGAGCGTCGTCGTTGGCTGTTTACACTGGTGCTGGCATCAGTACAGCTGCTTCTATTCCCGATTACAGAGGAACCAATGGTGTTTGGACTCGCTTACAGCAAGGGAAAGATATTGGGTAATGTCGTGATTAACACAGTTGAATTTTGGTAAATGCTCTTATTATTGTTATTTAATATGATTGTAGGAATCATGATTTGAGTCTGGCGGAGCCTACGATAACCCATATGGCTCTCTACGCTTTGTACAAGGCACGAGTTTTGAAGCATGTAGTGTCTCAGAATTGTGACGGACTCCATTTGCGCAGTGGGATACCTCGTACGCTTTTATCCGAAGTTCACGGGAATATGTACGTGGAAGTTTGTAGAACATGCAAACCATACAGAGAGTATTGGAGACTGTTTGATGTTACAGAAAAGACTGCTCGGTATTCGCACGGTACTGGTAGATTGTGTCATAGATGTAGCTCTGTTTTGCAAGATTCGATCGTTCATTTCGGCGAGAGAGGCAACCTCCCGTGGCCAATAAATTGGAATGGCGCGACGAGAGCGGCGAAACAAGCGGACGTTATACTGTGTTTAGGTTCCAGTTTAAAAGTTCTAAAAAAGTATCCGTGGTTGTGGCAGATGGACAGGCCGATTCATAAACGTCCCTCCCTGTACATTGTGAATTTGCAGTGGACTCCGAAAGACGAGAATGCAGTTTTAAAAGTGAACGGAAAATGCGACGAAGTGATGCGAAGAGTGATGGCTCAACTCGGGTTAGAGATACCGCAATACAATCGTGCTAAGGATCCAATATTTTTTCACGCTGTAAGGCTCAAGAGCAGCGAACAATGTACAACAAGCCAGCCCTGTTTAGAAGAACCGTCTAACGCTGCTCACAAAGAGCTGACTGAGATCACCGCCAACTATCAAGAGGACATGGAGCCTGAAACCAAAGAGGATAAAGATTGCATCTCTCCTAAAAAAATCACCGAAACCATGTCTTCTTATTCAGCGCCTTTTTTCACCGCATTGCCATTCTTATCGATGGGTTTACCGTTTCCACCGATGTACATGTGTCCTCAATTAACACCGTTCTTTTATTATCCGTTTATACAAATACCGGACGTGGCTATAAACATGCCGAAACCGAAGCCAGCCTGTACTTTTTGTATGGAGAACGAGGGTTCTCTCACTTGTATTTATTATCCACAGGATACGGATAATCTTTTAATAGAATCTGACAGTAAACAGATCCAAGATTCGGAAACGTTGGTGATTGAAACCGATTCCCCGATAGCACCACCAAAAAATCCAGGTTGGTTCGGCAAAGGTTATCGCAAAGGCATGAAAAAGAAGCGGTAGCATTCGTTCTCGTTAATTATGGTATATGACTTCTTCTCTGTTATTATGCAATTATGTACGACATACATATATATAATAACCCACTTAAATGTTTGACGCCTCCTCATATCATGACGAAATCTGCGAACATGATTTACGAATGTGTAGCGGTTTAACTTCCAGTATCGAAAATTTTAATAATCAAACTAAAATTGTGACAATAGTTTTTAAGAATTTAAACTGTAGACAAGTTTATCATTGATTCATGAAATTTCCATATGTGAAATTTGATAGTAAGTTAATGATTTAATGGGTACTCGTATCTCCGATAAGTCTGATTTCAAAATTGTTCGTTTGTAAATTTTACCATAACTGATATCGTGCGAAATATGTTTTGATTCACAGTCATTACTACTGTATAAGTCAATTATGTTGTGATTTTTAATTATAGGATTTTATTTAAGCAGATGAGTGTTATGCAGATCATGATAAATTCCTAGCGACCAAAGTGATAATTTTTTATTACATTTTGTGTTCTTCTTCTCTTTTTTTTTACTGTTAGTTTTGTATTTGTATAGTTGACTGTATTATAATTTCTTCTCGTTTCTTTACTTTTCGAAAATTGGATTTATAAGTGTTGTTTGTGTGAAACTTTTTGCATTTTTCCATTGCATTCATTTATCATTCCACTTCTGTAAATATGATGTAATCAATCGTATAACATGGGTGTCATGACTATTACTATACTGTTTATAACAGATCTCGAATCAAGATTATATTAGTCATTTTATCTTGTGTCAATGGTCAATAGACAGACCAAACAATGAGTTTCACGCAAAAGGTCATTTCCGGTTTCGCATTGCCTGCAATGTAGGAATGTTATAAAAAAAGGGTTTCAACGAGATACATTTATCTCTATGAAGTTCTCTTGTTTAAAGTTTATTAGACATATCAGTTGATCTGCTCATATTACGAGTTAGCTTATTAAGATCAGACGAAGCATAGCTTACTGCTTTTAATTAAATTAAGACTGTTTTTAAAAACGTACTATTTAACTAACAAGAACATCTCCCATATTCATTTTAGTCGAATGTTTAGACAGAACATATAAATTTGATTACATTCCTTATGAAAACTATCGAAATTTTCATCGCCAAGTTTTAAATTCAAAAAGTATTAATGCATCAGGTATTATAAATATTAGTATTCATGAATTGTTACTCTTATTTATATGTTTATTTATATGAACCAATAAATTTGTACTGTAATAAGATATCGAAATATGATAATTATTATTTTCTATTTTTCAGTAATTATTTTAAGTGCTTAACTTCTAACGACTGCGTAATTCATATTTTTATTGTTATTTTATTAAGCATAACGTTGGAACGGATATTTGTTCACATTTATACAAATTGTATGTACTTGTTACAGTCTTTTATGCTTTTAGTATATGTTTTTAATTAATTGTAAATGATATTATTAAAAATTCTGTTATTTCTATTGAATGTACATATGTTAACAATTACATACAAGATGTTCAACAACTACAAACACATAGAAAGTGTCTTTTACTACAACAATTCGCAAAACATAAACATTCATCTTCGAAATTAAAAATTCGAATTTAAAAATATTTGAATTTTACATGTCGTAAGCAAGGTTAACGAACGTTCCGGATTGGTCCGGACAATCTGATTTGAAAAAACGCGGGATTCATAAACAATCGATTTAGCAAGATGAAAGACATTAATGTGAAATTGATAAAAAGTTGAGATATCATAAATATCAGAGCCTTGTCAGAGTCGAATAATCTAGTTTCTGCAAATTTTGCGTAGATGTGTTCAAATTTGAAGAAATCCAACTCCGCTAAATATTTGACCTAACAATTAAAAAAATAAGAGTTAAGCGAGGGTAGCTGATTACTCCACAATGTTTCCATCGTACATCTACAAGAATTTTCGATCGATCGGAAAACCAAATCGAATCGATAGTTTTTCGAAAGAATTATTCGCCTGAAATTCGCTCGCAGTCATAATAGCCGTCCACCCCACTCCCGTTCGTCGGACAGGCAACATAGAATCGCAGCGGACATCTATTATGACTATGACCGTATTTCAGGAATCTTCTCTAGCGAAACGGGTTACAGAAATTTGCAATAACCGAACATCCTAATGTATCCCGTCTAATTCGCATTCAGCTTCGATACGAGCTACTGTGGGTCAGCGCAGGACGCGTCTGCAACATGTAAAATGAATATTGACAACTAGAACCGAGGGTGAGGAGGGGAAAGGTGGGTCGGGATTCTCGCACACGCGAGCAATTCCGCACACAGACATATCGGCGTAGGCGAGACCTCTCCTCATCCTTTTTCTTTTCTTTTCGGGTTTCTTGCTAGCGGAGAAACTAGTCGGCCGTAAATAATGTTTATTGCTCGAATCGCCATCGAGTGGTACCCTCGAAAGCGGCGGATCCGCGGTCGTTAAGGGCCGGTTTCGCGTGACAACGGTATCAGCGGACGGGTGGCAGTGCTCGTATAGTTAGTGCGAGGTCGCGGGCCCTTAGAACGTGGCCAGGCAAATGAAGAAGACAACGGTGTGAACGCGTCGGTTTACAACACGCGAGTTGTACATCGACGATGATCCCTCCCTGCGAATGACGTATGCGGCGGTCTTTCAGCGGAAATCAGCCAGCACAGCGGTGAGTGAACATTGTTCAGCGACCATGAAAGATCCATAGAATGAGTTGGCTAGAGGAGTGGGGGGCGGGGCGGGGGGTGAAAGAGAGTAAAAAGAAGAGGAAGAAACGAAAACGAGATACACTTGGAGAGGGGGGTGAAGAAGGGTCTAACGCGATGAAAGAGGGAGAAATTGGAAAAGCCTATACAGTCTGTTGCTATGGTGACCCTCTATAGCGTCGCCCTAACCAACGAGCTCGACACAGTGCTCATTGTGAGCCTCGTCGTACTACGATATTTACAATAGTTTACGACGATCGCTCATTAACTTCTTCAGCCGGAACAACGGACCCTTGTTAGGGAGCACGTGGCGGTATTTATGGTTGCCGGAGTGTCGGAAAAGAAAGTTCGAGCTCGAGGGAGAAATGTATCATTTAGCAAATCGTAGAAGCGAAGCGGATTTATGTAGAAATGGTTGTGATTGATTTTGCAGCGTTGTTTATGCGTTAACACATAGATGGCGGAGCGATGTTTTATAATCATTGCTTGTAACGCGAACGATTGTTGTAACTCGTTCGAGTTCCTTTAATTCGGATTCGTGAATGAATGAATTTTGTTAATTTTCGCATAGGACGATTAAGTAGAATTTATGTAATTTCGAGACAGTTGAACAAAGGAATTTGAATTTGCCGCGCTCTTGCTCGCCGGCGATTTTTCCGTGAAATCTCGTTCTCGATCTCGTTCTCATTCTCGTTCTCGCTATCGTCCTCGTTCTCGATCGCGATCTCGTTGCAATTCTCATGCTCGTTCTCGATGTCGCTCTCTCGATCTCGATCATCGCGAATTCAAATTTGAAACAATGTTCGATCGATTCGAATCACGCGCCATTACAATAAAGAGCAAAATTGCAAGCGTTTAATTAGGAATAAATAAAGGTGTTATCGTAGATATTAGAAAAGAGAATTCAAATGGAAACAATGCATTTCGAAAGCGTTCGTCCTGTGCGAAAGATTCCTAGCATGCCCACCAATTAGATCCTCCGCAATAAATAGCAATTAGGTTACCCAGTTTCTCTACGGTTACACTAATTAGGTCGTTTGCTTTACTTCTTGCTACTGTATACATAGAATGGAATACACGACTGGAACTGCTTGTCAAAGTTTGCAAAATTAGTTCAGATAAGCGTGCGAATCGAAGGAGGCCACGTGCAATGAATCATTCAGGTGTCCTCTATATTCTTTCAGGTTTTAATTTATTTCATTCCACGAGAACTAAAACGATTGAATTATTTACATATCAAAATAAAAATGTACATGACAAGGTTAAAATAATTTCGCCATTTACATAACGAGAAACGAGTAAATATTTTTCTTTTTCTCACAGTATTTAAGATTTTTTGCTGTGTGAATTTTTTCTCTGAGAAAAATGTTTTCAGTGTTTCGAAAACGAAGGTATTTGCAAGGTCTGTACAAGGGGGAAAAAAGCACGATTTTGTCCTGTGATTTTTCGGGAAGAGTTCTTATCTAATCTCTCTGTACATTTACTTTCCCTATCTCTTTGAAATACGCCATCTGACATGAACCGTTCGAACGGTGCAATGCAACGAGCGCGTGTGCGATGCGTGCGTACGTGACGCGTGCATGCCTGACGACATCGGGAATCATTTTTAATATAGGAGTTGTAGCTACGGTTCCCCTATATCTATAAAGAGATACACTTGATTAAAAACATCACAGCTGTTTCAAATAAAAGTTTACGTTACATACATTTTTATTTTACTAAATGAACATAATTATAATAATTAAGGTAATTATAATTTTTTATTACAGTAGAATAACGATCACTCGAGATCGATTTTCCCCGTGTAAACTTGAAGTGCGTCGAATGTAAACAGAATTCGAACGGGGACAGGTACGGGACCGAGAACTCGAAGCGTAATTTCAACGATATAAAGGTCGCGGTAAAAAGTGTTGCGTACCACTTTTCGAGTAGGTGTTCCCCGAAAAGCTGTCGGTGGAAATACATTTTCGACCGAGTGTGTAAATCCATACAAGGTGGAGACAGAGACGACACGAGAGTGCTCACGCTCGGGGTTTTAGTGTCCTCACTTTTCTGCATCATCTTTTTAGCCTGGAACAGAACCTGCATCGTCTTTTTAGCCTGGAACAGAACCTGCATCAACTTTTTAGCCTGGACCAGAACCTGCATCATCTTTTCAGCCTGTATTAGAACTTGCATCATCTTTTAGGCTGGATCAGAGCCTACATGGAAGAGCCTCTTTTAACATAGAAGTTGCATCCACTCTGGCATTATTTGGAATCCGCTGCTAATGATGCAGGTAAGATGATGCAGGTTCTGGTCCAGGCTAAAAATTAGACTAGGGGGCAGCATTATACCGGCGACACTAAAATCCCGGGGGGCGTGAGCACTCTCATGTCCTCTCTGGTGGAGATTTATCGTTACCGATCGGTTGGGCGCTCTAACGGTGGCATTCGACACTACGGGGACGACAGTGGTACGTGAGAAGTCGCGACGACGAAGTGGTTTTCTACTACACGGCCTCGGTCGTTGTTTCCCGATCGCGTACGAGCGAGCACGTCGACACCGTGAACGTGTTACGCGTTACGTGTGTACGTCCCCGGCGTATTTGCTCGGTTTTTCCCGTGCAAAAACGAAGATTCTCGCAACCGCCTGCTCGCATTATGTCGCCTCCGCTCGGACGGACTGCTCGGTGGTTGCTGTTAACGTAGTTGGAAAATAGACGGTGGTTTCGGGCCAGGTTATATCTTCAACGGGAAGAGAGAAAGAGAAAGAGAGAAGTTTTCGTTTCGGTGTACAATGGCGCGGGAATCTCTTGTTCCCGAATCGATGTGTGCACGGCGTAGGTGATGATCGGTGTTCGTACATGTGGCATGGTGTTTATAGTGATCAGGAAGACTTGCATACCCCGCTGGATCGACCAGCCCGACAGTTTTTGGATAGGAGCCGTATAGTGAGCCGCCATGAGGCGCATTAGCGGTAAGCTCAATGCTCTTTTCATTTCTTCTGCCTTCGCTATTTTTCCTTTTTTTTTTCTCTCCACTCTTTCTTTCTGTCTCCCTCTCTCCCTCTCTCTCTCTTCCCGTTTACGTCGACAAGCGGAATCGTTGTACGTTTCACTATGTTTCGACGAGTGTTTTGCAGCAGGATGCTTTGTGCGATCCTTCTTTTTTTTCCTGTTTCATTTCACTACCTGTTCTTGACGTATCAAGCACATTTAAGGGTTTTCACTCGATCAGCGATTTTGTATTTAATTCGTGATCGTTGTGTTGGTCTGTGGGTATTATGTGTACTAGATTGTCATTATCGGTAATGGGTGGATTTGTTGTTCAGTTGTCATAGGCTGATTATTCCGTGTGAAAAGAATATTCTATTTGTAACGATAATCTTGGTGTTCCTTTGTTACACTACTGAGTACTGATTAGCTGATGTACAATTCTTGTATCTTGCGTACGACTCTTGTATCTTATGTAGAATTGTATCTTAAATTGCTCAGAAGTTTTCATCTCTGTCAGTGAAGTCATCGACAATATATGTCAGTCGTTAATTAAATGTTGATTTATTTGACTCGCTCTTTATTGGAATTGTGAGCGATCGATTACCAGCTACTTAGAAATGGTACGGCGGTACTATAGTTTGTAAATATCTTGGTCTCCTGCAATGCATGTGTCTTTCTGTTTAAAAAGACACATCAGATACTCGAAGCTTCGTACATTAGCTTGATACAGTAATTTTGTTATGTTATGTATATGCAAAGTATATTCTTAAACATTTTTTCTTCCATCTTATTCGGTTTGTGTGGAGTGTCTTCCTCTCCTATTTGATTTGACCAAACAAGCTTATTTTATCTCCATAAGGTGTAGATTCAAGGATATCTAAAAGTGAGACGGTATTACATAACATTCAGTTCATCCTTCAGAAATGCTCACTGAAAGAAGTCAAGGTGTAGCCTGAATATTTGAAACATTAAATTTTGTTCAAAACTGCTTCTCACTTAACAGTGAACATTTCTATGAAAATGTGAAAACCATTTGAGCATTCTGAGAGTCAGATTTATTGATCTGTTGTAATGTGCATGAAATGTAAAAAGTTGAGATTTGGGATCCGAAGATCTTTGATGCTTCGTAAAAGTGGTAATAGCATGTTTGCCTTTATTTTATCTGCGAGATAAGAAAATCTTAGCAATTTACACAGAGCATTCCGAGTTCTGATTGCCATAAATTATTCAACACAGGCATCCTTTGTATTTGTCATTGAATACATTTGCTTGTTATCAGGTCAGTCAAAAAATGGTCTTGCATATTAAAAGGTATAGCATTAATGAACCAAACTATTGAAGTATGCGTGGCTCTTATATTTTTTAGCGTGCGTTTATTTGTAATATTCATGTATCGTACAAATTCTGTTCGTTATAATGCAACCGTAATTAATCACAAAATGCATGCAACATGAAAGTACAGAATGCATCTGTACGATTTTAAATGACCCCTAAAATTTAATATTTTAGCATTGAAATTACAAAGCAAGGTTTCATGCTTCAATATTAAATTGATTTCCAAGAATATTTCGTGTAATCAATACTTGGTGGACATATACATTTAAATATGCTCAATTAATTAATAAACACCCACATATTCCTATCATGACCATGTAAAATGATATTGTATAAATATAAATTACAGTGCATTAATTAATGGAGATTGTTTGACCAATCTATGAGCAGCCTGACGCACAAATGTATGGAAAATAATAATCCATAAATGAGGAGAATGTTAATTAAAATCTGGCCATGAAGTTCCATTGTAAAAAGAGATTTTTAGCAAATTACTTCTCTAATATCTATTAGTAAAATTTCTTGCTGTTGTTGTAAAATCGACTGATTTAAGAAAATTATAATCGGAAAACTACTGAGGGATATATTTTCGCGGAATCAACACTCAGAAATGGCGACTTGCTATTTTTCGGGCAACCGATCAGCTTAATGGACGCGCTTCGCGTGTTGTGCGTGCGTGTTGACATTATAAATACGCAGACGTGTACGTTAGCCCGATGAAACGTGAAAAATTGTATGCTTCAAATGCTTCCGGATAAAGAAGATTTATTTTTTCTCCTAACCTACTTATATACCGGCGGCACGGTGGCTCGTTTCACCTCTGATGCGTTTGTTTACACAAGGGCGGACCATTTAAATGGGAACACCCTTGCTGACGGATATACAGGGTGGTCCATACAACTGGAAAGTGTCACATCCATTTCCTTCTCGTACTTTAGGACCAAAAAAAAAATGGTAGCCGACAGCGTTGAGCGATTTATAGCTGTCTATTTTCATGTCCCTTCTTGTTAGAGATTTTTCTGCCCCCTATTACATATTTGGTGAATCTGTTTGCTTATACTGCAGACATTTATGAAACATTTATACGTTATTTATTATTGATAAACCAAAAATATAAGATGTATATAAAAACCAAAATAAAATTGAATTTCACATATTTTTCAATTACACCAAAAAGCATTATCTTGTTAGCACATCCGGCTTTTTGTTGGTTTTTGCAATGCAAAATTGTGAAGAGGCGGAAAGGAATTATGTAATATGAAAAAATTTGATTCTACGTGTGCAGAAATTTTTGCCATTGCAGGTACATCCGGTGTTATGCCACCGGAGGGTACTATGGCTTCTTCCTTTTGGTATGCTTCTCATTCTCACGCTGCTGATGAAGCACTTAATGATGCGTGAGCAGGGGGATGGAATTCTCCCCCCTCCCCCTTCCCTGAAATTCACAAAGGAAGCTTCGGTAACCCCGAAATTCCAATTTCCGAATTTTTCGAAGTCGACTACCCTTTAATGACCCTTTAATTTCTGTCCTTAAAATTCCTCTTGAAAACCTTAATCATTTTTCTGCCCCTGATCATTCTAAGGGGTGCTGTGGCAGCAATATTGGATCTAGGGTATTCATTCTAGGGACATTTATCACGTTAAAAAGTAAAATTACGTGGAATTTACAAATTTCTAAAAAATGAATATTCTTTTCGTATGTTTTCGAAATTGGAAATGTAACTGATAATTTGCAAAGCAGTTAAAAGTTCAACTAAATTTGATTTAAAGTAGGATCTCCTAATCAAATTAATATTAATGTTAAATAGAAATTGAATTGAAATCGAATTCAAATTAATATTAAAATTAAATAGAAATTGAATTGAAATCGAATTCAAATTAATATTAAAATTAAATTAAAGTTGAATTTCAAATCAAGTTAAAATTGACCAAACCAAAGTTAAACCGAACTGTCCCCAATTTTTGAATTTCAAAAAAGTAAGGATTGGTATTCAATTGGCAGTGTTAAGAGAGGCAATGTCATTGAAAAACGCGTAGAAAATTGGAAAGCCCGTTACATTGAGTAATGTCGTCGAGTGAAATGGCGGTATTGAATTATTCGGTTTTGAATTTTTCCTTTCACCAGCACGTGCTCTCTGTCGGCGCTAAAACGACCGTGTTGAGCTCTGTTTCGTTTAACACTTGAAATTCTATGTGAGTACACGTAGGTACAGTGCGAGCGTTAACCGAGACCTTGCCGTACTTTAGACAGTGCTTATGTAAGGGCGATAAAGAATCAGGCGTGCGTCGAATGTATGCCGTTTCTTTCGTTATTCACATGAAACACGCTAACACTTCCGGTATACATAGACCTCCTCTTTATATTTCATAACGGAATGATGAATTCTTTCGAAATTTATGCCGCGATCGTTCCACCTGGAACACCTGTAGTTCGCTCCGGATAGAATACTTTGATTCCTCGAAAGTGAGCACGCTTTCTGGATTTTTCTCGACAGAAAATTTTCCATTATTCTGCTACACTAAATTCTCATTGTTGTTTCAAGATGTATTGAAATCGTGGCACTTTTCTGATAAAAATGAGCCCAAACACGATACATTTTGGATCACGTTCACTCGTTCAAATCGAACCCTTTACTAATGGAAAATTCAGATATCTCCGGTTCGGATAATAGAGGTTCCACTGTATCGCGGTTTAAACGACCAAATCCGATCGGAATTGTACCGTGCTTGGGCTCATTTTAATCAGAAAGATGTCGCGCATATGACAGTAAATGTTCCATACAAAAATAATTACAAACAATAAAGTGCTATCACTAAATTAGTATTGTTTCACCGATGCGCCAGCAGTAAGTGATCGAAAAATCGTGTCTGTATATTTCTTTTTAAGTAATTTGTTTCAAGGAAAGCTGTTCTCAAGACAGTGGTGTATCAACAAAATCATCGAATCTGCCGTCAAATAGGTATTCTTCGCCGGTGGCCTTGAACGGCCTCGAACCGAAAGTCATTGTACCGAAGTCTTAATTCATTCAATTACGGGGTATGCAAAGAGAGATATATTATTCCAGTTGAGTAAAAACTGGATCTTGTTGATGACTGTCGCCGGCCTTGAAATGTTCCTTGACCCTTCGATCCGCAACCGGAACAATGTCATTCGCCGGATGTTCCCAGCGGTCCTTTTTTCCCCTCCTTTCCTCTCTTTCCGTTGTTCTTTTTTTTTTTTGCCCCCGCTGTCTCCCGTCCTTTGTCAGTGAAAGTGCAGGAATTATCTCGGGTGATCCGTGCAAAATGCCACGAACCAGGTAAACCCGCACTTTTATGGGACAGGAATTCGCGTGGTCACTTTCTTTGAATGGTTTCTTCCCCGTCTTTTTCACGACCGCGCGCATTAAGTCATTAAAGGAGTCTCCGGTACGTTAATGATGCGGACGTTTAACTTGTAACATCTTCCGAGGAGAATGGAA
Organism: Halictus rubicundus; assembly: GCF_050948215.1. Taxonomy (NCBI): domain Eukaryota; kingdom Metazoa; phylum Arthropoda; class Insecta; order Hymenoptera; family Halictidae; genus Halictus; species Halictus rubicundus. The sequence goes on along the minus strand of NC_135159.1, from coordinate 11,590,505 downwards.
TGGTTGCCGGATCGCTGAGCATTTGCTTTTTGGCAGCGATATGCGGGCGAGCACACTGTGTAGACAATGTTAAATTCAGTGACAAATTTATTTATGAGAACTCTGCTATCGTATTCGCGACGTTCTTACGAGTAGAATGAGTACCCACATGATACCATGCGGAGCTTGTTTGACTGTGCAATCCACGATACAGTCGAACCTCGATTATCCGAACCGCTCAGAATGGTATCGTGTGGTGGGTACTCATTCTACTCGGAAAAACGTGTCGTGAATGTGATGGTAAAAGTTCCATTAAAAAATTTGTTATGTCGAAATGGTGTTTGTAAAGTACCACGTTATAGGAGGCTCAAGTGTACAGTGAATTCTCGATATATGTCAACAACACGGGTCTTGCCAGCGTCTTGTATCGTCCAGGAGACATACCCGAGCCTATGTTCATACTTCTCGGCGTCCGAGGCATCTCGAGCGTACCCCCTCACGGGGTAAACCCCGCAGAACTGGGGATAATTCTACGACATTTATCATCCAGGCCTTGGCGACATATATAGAGAAATCACTGTACTATTCTTTGATCCATGCGACTTTACACTCGGTGTCCGAGGCCTCCCGAGCTTACTCCGCAGAACTGGGGATAATTCCGCGACATTTATCATCTAGGCTTTGGCGACTTATATAGAGAAATCACTCTATTATTCTTTGATCCACGCGAACTTACACTCCTCGGTTTCCGAGGCCTTCCGAGTGTACCCCCCCACTGGGGATACCCCGCGGTAGGGGGGATAATTCCGCGACGTTTATCGTCCAGGCCTGGGCGACATATATAGAGAAATCACTGTACTATTCTTTGATCCACGCGACTTTACACTCCTCGGTGTCCGAGGCCTCCCGAGTGTACCCCTCACTCGGGATAATTCCGCGACATTTATCGTCCAGGCCTTGGCGACATATATAGAGAAATCACTGTACTATTCTTTGATCCACGCGACCTTACACTCCTCGGTTTCCGAGCCCTCCCGAGTGTACCCCCTCAGTGGGGATACCCCGCGGTAGTGGGGATAATTCCGCGACGTTTATCGTCCAGGCCTGGGCGACATATATAGAGAAATCACGGTATTTGAATATACAAACAACTCGAAGACATTCTGAAATTTTCCCCGAATTTGCCGAAAGTCCTCACAGCGACGTAGTCCGAGGAAACGGTGGTAGCATAGCAGGTTCGCCGGACCGTGAAAGGATTGTCCGAAAGGATCGTACCCTCCACCGGTCGGCCAGGTAGCCAGAAATCTCGCGGATCTATTTCTGTGGGCAATACCTTTTAATATTTCCACGTGGAAAGTTGTTTCACGTGTCGCGCTTTCGGATACCTACGCGTGGAAGCATTACCGGGGGCGACCTACGCCGTTCTCCGGAAACTCGTCCACCCACCTTCGACCTCGCCTCTTTGCATTCGCCAGAACACACCGGAGAAGTTGGCTGTCGCCAACCCGAACCTGCGCCCGACAACCGAGCCTTTTTGACAGTCTCGCGTCGAGTTCGCACCGAGTCCTTCGAGGCTTGACTCCCGGAGAATTTCTCCTCCGTGGACCCTGAAGAGTCCACAGAGGCCCCGAGGAGTCTATCAGACCCTGGCGAGTCCGTGGACAATTGGGACAGTGTCCACGGAGAATCGGGATACAGTGGGTTCAGTGATTACTTGGACCTTCGCGGGAGAAGACATCTGTGTGATCTGTGTGACCTGCTAAGTGGACCCAGTTTCATGTCTTCTGGAAATCCAGTTCAGTTCGAGAAGAGTCTAAGAAGCTCGGAAGGATTGGTCCTCTTGGAGGGATTTTTTGGAGAAGTTTCGTTGGATCGGATCTGTGGCCAGGATCTGTGCGATCAGTGGATCCATGAATGATGTTCTCCGGAAACTGACTCTTCGAGCACTGCCTGTTGTGTGGGTTCTAGGGGACAGGGTATAACAATGGAACCTTTGGAAGGTGTTACTCAGCTTTGACTTAAAAATTCTATCGATTTTAGAAACTTTATTGATGAGGTCTTGCAGACATCCCTATCTTTGATTTAGGGTACAAACTCCAGTCTAATGGCTCTGAAAAATCCTAAGGACTTTGGGTTACAGACTCCAGAAATTGAACTGTTCGCTAGACACTCCCCATTTTTGTCTTAGGGTGCGTATTTTAGGGTATTGATCCTAGAAAGCTTCCACTGATGGGACACCTGAGTGATTGGACATTGATAGACATTCCCTACTTCGATCACGCGATTTGGATTTCGCATTATAGATTCCAGAAATTGAACGCTTGGTAGACATCCCCTGTTTTTAGGGTATCGACCCAAAAACTGAATTTTCGAACCTTGACGCTAAAAATGGTAACTGCAATTACTCAAAAATAGACATCCCTTATCTTGATCTTAGGGTACAATTCTGGGACTGTACTCTCCACAAACTGATCATGTATTAGACATCCCCTATTTTCTTGAAGAGTCTCAAAAATTCACCTAAAATATTTCTACGACGAATGACCACCCCATAAAGTACCCCATCTATAGTTCTCACGAAAGTGTTAGTTCCCATGCCTGCCAGAAAAATAACTGAAAAAGAGCTGAGTTAGGGTTTCTGAAGAAAATCGTGCGTCCTACAGCTGCTGAAAGACTGATAAAAATTGTGGTTTGGTGCAGAGGGTGGTTGACGAATGTCGAAGGGTTAGCCAGGCCGGTAAAAGGCCTTGATCACAGTAGCATAAGCTGCGCCATAAATGGCGATCACTGCCGTCTCGAGCTGCCTGGGTCCCCCGCCCTTGCCACCCGGCAAACGCTTTCTACAGAAGTCCTCGAAGAAATTGTCCTCGACGTACAAGAGCTTTCGGGACCCGGCGGTGGAGGCCTGGCTGCCGTCCGGGATCTTCGACATGCCCAGGACCAGAACTAGTCCCAGGGATACCGTGGACAAGCCGCTATTCGCGATAGGGGCCAGCAGTTTGTTCCGAAGTTGCTCCGAGGGCAACTTGGCCGCCCGCAAAACCGCGCCGCTGTCCGCTACTCCTCTCGATAAGTGCATCCAGGCGATTTATGGCAGTTGGAGGAACCTTATGCACCGTAAGTGTAACGCTCTCTTGCCGGCGTCCGACTAATCGACGGTGAATATAGGCCGAATAAATTAGACGCACGGCTGCCGGCGATGGCAGCCTCTCCGAGTCATTAAATCGGGCCTTTTTCCTTTTTCTTTTTTTTTTTTTGGGCCCCGAGGAGGGCTCAGAAGAGCCTTCAAGGACCTTGGAGGGACCCCGAGGACTTGGCGCACGGCGGGTCGTTGCCATCGAACGCCTAAGGCTATTTCGGTGCATTGTTGCTTGGGAGATAATGTTAAATTTGGTGTCGGAACTTTTTTTTTTAATTGTTTCTTTATGAGACCTTTACCCACGTATTCGTGGCGTTTTTTCGAGTAAAACGAGTACCCACATGACACCATTCGGAACTCGTTTGGCTGTTTAATCCACGATTGAGTGGAACCTCGATTATTCGAACGGCTCCGAACGATACTATCGGATGTTATCCGAGTGGTATCGTGTGGGTACTCATTTTGCTCGGGAAAATGTCACGGATGTGATGGTAAAGGTTTCATTAAAAAAAAAATAATTATAAACAAAAGAGATTTATGTTTTCGACTTCAGTACGAATTTATTGATCAGAATTTCGACAATTTTCTGAACATGTTGAATGCAACTATGTTTTAAGAAGAGCGCAGGATCATTTCGAAATCATCGTCGCAAACTACATTTTGGGTCATCGCATAATGCGGTCTTCTTTCTCTAGTATTACAATGGGCAAGAATAAATTATCAGGCGACAGACAATCGTGGAATGAATTGAATTCGACTTTTAGGTTAATTCTCCGACGCGTTCGATTGGGTCGTGAATGATTCTAGTGTAGCAATCGTTGGACTTGAAGAAGAATTATTATTCAATGAACTGGGCGTTACTTAATCTTTTCTCGTCCGGCCTACGTAATGTTAGGAGGATTGGAATGCATGGAAAAATCAATGGACACATACATAGTCAATGAAGAACTGAATTTTTTTATTATCTTACGGCGTGGAGGTGTATTTATGAATCAATGATGACGTGGAAGAATTTCAGTTCCGAATGATTGCTTGCGGGTCGGAATATATTACTGTCATCAACTTGATAATTAGCATGCATCGTTTTTGTAAATTGAGGTGACACTGTTGCCTTATTTTCTGCAGCTTTGCTCGAATCGTTTTTTGCTCATGATGTATATATTCAAGAATATTTTTACCGGTGATCTACTTAATATTTTTCATTGAAAAAAATTCAGCATAGTCTTCAAATATTCATTAATAGTACAAAATTTTTTTAAATCGATATGTCCGATGATTTTTCTTAAAAAAAAAATTACCAAAGTCATTGGTTTTCTACTGTTCTAATATTTTCGTTCAATTCATGATCAAATTACAATATGTTTATCGATGACCGAATCAATATTTTTTCATAAAAAAATTACTATACATTCTTGGAACATGTATTCATAGATCAATGAAGTTTTAGATCGATATGTGCAATGGTTCTTCTTTAAAAAATTATCAAGTTTTAACTATTGCGTATTCTCCAATAATTTTCAATCACGTATATTTAAAAATATTTTCACCGGCGACCGAATTAATATTTTTTCTTGAGAAAATTACTATACATTCTTGGAACATGTATTAATAGATCAATAAAGTTTCAGATCAATAAGTGCAATGGTTCTTCTGTAAAAAATTATCAAATGGTAACTATTGCGTATTCTCCAATAATTTTCAATCATGTATATTTAAAAATATTTTTACCGGCGACCGAATTAATATTTTTTCTTGAGAAAATTACTATACATCCTTGGAACATGTATTAATAGATCAGTAAAGTTTGAGATCCATGCGTGCAATGGTCGTTCCTTAAAAAATGACTGAAGTGTTCCCTTTTTACCGTGACGGGTTGGCAGTCCGCTAAAAAAGGACTCGGTCTGATCTCAGGTTTTCCATGTTAGCGTTGTTAATTGGACGATTTTCGTGCAATCTCTTCGCCGAACTTCTGACACACTTGTCCGAGCTTCTGTCTGACAAGTCGTCACGCTGCCTGCCGTAAACTCGTTGACCCAACAGGTGTATCTGTCGTAGACCGGGTACACACGGATCTGCTCTCGAGGTAGTCCGTCTACCTGCGGCGTTCGAGTCCTTTCATGGGATTCTAAACACCGATTATTATACGGGGTGTCTCTCGAATTAAAATCGAGCCTAAAAAACAAGCAATTCAAATATCAGAATTCAATTAAACGTACGATCCGTCGTATTAGTTTTATTTGATCCACAATTTGTATTTATTATCACGGATCAAATTATTATTATTACAGATCAAAATCGAAAGACGACATTCTTGCGCTTGCTGCGACAGTATTCGAATCAGCAGTTAAATTCCGCATGACCTAATACTTACGGAGATATTTTTAATAGAACCTATCGTTTATGGGACGATAGCGTGCTTGTGGTAACTATAGCGGCGAGCACACGACGCACTGGCTCAGTGAAAGTTCTAATAATATCTCGATAAGTAATAATTTCAGGCCGGTATATGCCATCGCACTTTCTCAGTGAGGCTGCCGAAGCTCTTTCTGAAACAGTAAATCCCTCAATCTTTCCTCTCAACGAGCGGACCATTTTGTATAGTAACTACATAATACTTTGTACACACTGTTACATTTATTTAACAGACGAAGCACAATTTTTCAACCTGATTTTTATTTGGAAAATACGAGAACGGATGTGCGACTCACTGTATCTCGAAAATTTTTAAAATTTCGAAATCGGTTCTTTGCTTTTCATCATTGGAAATGTATAAACAGGAAATGATTCAAGCGTCGATTAAATTTCCACATATCTTCGCGTTCAATTTGATAAATGCAGTTTAAAGTCTTCGATTTTTAACACTTCACGCAGAATATCGTTGTTTTTAAATTGCTTCGTCGATTTTAGAAAAACTATTGTGAGAAATACTTTTTTTTAGAATACACCTTCATAGTTTTATTTTTTAAGAGAATAAAAAAAAAGATTTCTCAGATTTTTATACTCAAATTCCCCTTAGTTTAATATTTAGAACTCTCAAAGTAAAGAGTCTCTTGTCTCCGAGGGCATTTGCCCCATGGGGCAATTTACACCGCCCTCTGGAGCACTGTTCTGACTCCTTAAAAATTAAGAACATCAATAGCAACTTTTATCGGCTGTTAAACTTGCAAAGCAGATAGTATCTATATTTCTCCGCGGTCATTTGCCCCATGGGGCAATCGAGACTGCTCCCAAAGATCCCCACTCTACCCCCATCAAAGTCTAGTACACCGACAGCCTAGTACACCAGTCTTTTGTCGCCAGATCAAACTTGCAAACTATCTCTTTTGTCTCCGAGGATATTTGCCCCATGGGGCAACCAAGACTGCCCCCAAAGATCCCCACTCTACCCCCATCAAAATCTAGTACACCGACAGCCTAGTAAACCAGTCTTTTGTCGCCAGATCAAATTTGCAAACTATCTCTTTTGTCTCCGAGGATATTTGCCCCATGGGGCAACCAAGACTGCCCCCAAAGATCCCCACTCTACCCCCATCAAAATCTAGTACACCGACAGCCTAGTACACCAGTCTTTTGTCGCCAGATCAAACTTGCAAACTATCTCTTTTGTCTCCGAGGATATTTGCCCCATGGGGCAACCAAGACTGCCCCCAAAGATCCCCACTCTACCCCCATCAAAGTCTAGTACACCGACAGCCTAGTACACCAGTCTTTTGTCACCAGATCAAACTTGCAAACTATCTCTTTTGTCTCCGAGGATATTTGCCCCATGGGGCAACCAAGACTGCCCCCAAAGATCCCCACTCTACCTCCATTAAAATCTAGTACATCAGTGTTTTGTCGCCTCATCGAACTTGCAAACTATAGAATCTCTATTTTTTCGTGATCATTTGCCCGTGGGGGCAATCCGGAGCGGTCCCAGGTCAAAGATCGTTCGACGGGGCCCTAGGACAGTTAGCCAGCTAGGAGAGACACTGTCGCGCTCGCGTCCTTTGTGTCCGTTCGCTGTATCATCATCTTGCGGCGACACCGTTACGTCAGCAAGCGCTCGCCCATGCGATTGCTTGTCGCAGCACCACCGTTTCAGCTCGCCTCTGCCAATCACCATTAACAGCGTTCGTATAATACGATCGCATCATACGAACGGTTAGCCCCGTGCCTGCGCACACCAGGCTCGAACGCTCTGTTTCGAATTCTTCGCGGCTCTGCTCCCCGGTCTAACGAGCCTAAAGTGCCAATAAATGCTGATCGTTTCGAAATTTTCGGTGCCAATTTTCTCAATTGATTATGCCCCGCCGCGAACCACTCAAAACCCCTCGTTTCACCGAACGCTATACCTGAAAAGATGTTCCCGGTTCTTGGACCCCGAAAAATCGAATTCTTTCCTTTACGTTCTGCTGATTTTTTTTTTTAGCATTATAAAATGTAATGAATTGTTACATGTTTTGCTTATTTTTGCATTAACTGAATTCGTATAATAGTTGAAAAAGATGGAGACTGGTGGTTCATTGGCAAGTATAAGGTGTGGGAACGAGGAGAAGGAACATAAATACTGGTTGAACGAAGAAGAGGAGAAATGTGAGCCGTGTGGGGACGAAGAAGGGACGCGGGAACATTCGATACAACGCGCAGCAGGATAATGCAGGATAAAGAACCGATGGGGGCGGAGGATTAGAGTGGCGGTTAGGGTCTCTCTGCCTACCTTCACCGTCCGGAAAAATAACGCGACTTTTGGGAACTTTTTCGAACGGAACCGGTAAACATATCAATTTGAAACTTTGTGGCTGGATTTAGCAGTCTTCCGAGATCATGATCATATTTTCTCTTTCAAAAGTGCAATTAGGATACTCGTTACGAGACAGTCTTTCGACCTTGATGGTGTATACGATAATACGACTATTGAGCATTTTTTTAAAACAAAACTAGTAAGCATGTCGGTTTGAAATTTTTTGGTCAGATTTAGCAATCTTGGAAGATTATAAAAATATTTTTTCTTTCCAAAAATAGACATTAGAGCGACCATTATTAATGCGGTTTTTAGACCTTGATGATAAAACAGTAATGCGACCTTTGGGAATTTTGTAAAATAAAATTAATAAACATATCGATTTGAAACTTTGAGGACATATTTAGCAATCTTTGAAGAGTATGAAAATATTTATTATTCGCAAAAATATAAGTTAAAGATTCGGTAAAGATTCCGTTTAGAGTTAGAATCGTTTTTCTAAAGTTTTGGAGTTACGTTTGCTAATATTTCGAATCCAAGTATAATATTTTGGTGTTCTATTTTTAAGATGTAAAATTGAAGGAGAATGCACAAAAGGTCGATTTTTTGAAGCCACCACAATAGTGAGCGCCCTCAAGAGTGCTAAAGTCGAGAGACGGAAGAAGAGAAGAAGGCAGAAGAATGAGAGTTAGAAAGAAGGAAACACGGGAACAAAGATTGAAGGGAGTGAAGAAGTGGAGAAAGGAATCGATATGTGCGTGAAGAGAAGAGCATGAAGCACACCACTGGCGACCATAAGTCGCGGAACACTTGGGGCTTCGTGCACAATAAAATAAATATTCGGCAATTTTAACATTCGTGGAGCACCAATCGTGCGATTCAATTTATTCTTTCTCAATCAACACCTACGATATTTTCATAATTTAACAGGCAATTAGTAGCTACATATTAGCTCTACTTTCTACAAATTCTTCAAAATTTTCATTCAATGTTTAGCGGTAGAAAAAAATAATTTATTGGGTTAGGTCTTTCCTCTAAGGGTAACAGGAAGCAACAACCCCTAACTTTATCAATATTTTTCTCGATTACTGTTCAAGATATTTGGACGAATCAAGAAGCAATTAGTAGCTACATGTCAACCTAACTTTCCACAATTTTTTCAAAACTTTGGTTAATCGCTAAAGATACAAAAAATTATTCACATTTCGAGTACATACCGTTTGCACACACCTGTGATTCTGCTCAAAAACTTTTTTCCCACCCCCACCATCAAATCTAAAATTTTGAAAAATTATGCGAAAGAAAGTAAACGAAAGGCCTACATTTGCCAATTTATTTCATCCAAATATCTGAAAAGGCAACTGAAAAAATACACAATGTTAAGGATTAAAATGTACACTCTGAAGGAAACCGAGTAGCAACCATGCTATAATCCTGCAGAAGGACACCGTTATCAAAGCAGCGACTAAGACCGTGCGAATAGCAATGCGTTAAGCCGACGGCTATTTATGCCAATCACAGCAGAAATAACGAGTTTTATCTGCAATGTTGCGAGCAGACGTCCAAGGCGATGGAAGAACGCATCCGACTCGTAGACCCGTTTCTGATTCACACGAATAACTTACTCGTCGATCAATAGTCATCCGCGGTGTATTGTGCGCTATCACACGTATTTGCATTCTCCGTTTTCCGCATGAACGTTTCACAAAGTCACATCCGCGTTCCGGCGAGCGAGCCCCGTGTTAAGTATCGCTGGCTGCGTCGGAGCATTCCTTTTCGCGAACTTGAAGAGTTTGTCTCGAAGAGCAACGTCTGCCTGGGACGAACACGTTCGCGATATGTCACGTACGGATTTTGATGAAACTGCGTGTCCATATCGAGTTTCAGCTCCGACGGTTCTCGACAATTGCTCACGGAGACTTACTGCGACGCGGAAAATTGGCAAAATTGCACTTCTCGCTCTACACCGCGGAAACAATGGCCGCACGAGCTCTTTTACTTATCAGGATAAACGGAGCTGTTGATTGAATAGCTGCCCCGATGAATACACTGCGAATTTTATTACAAAAAAGAAAAAAAAAAAATGCAATGATAAAACTCATTGTGCTAATTTTTTAATGAAAATTTTATCAACGTATTTGCGACATTTTTCCGAGTAAAACGAGTACCCACATGACATACTTCGGAGCTAGTTTGATCGTTCAATCCGAACCTTTCGCATAACAGAGGTTCCACTTAATTGTGGATTACATAATCGAGCAAGCTCCGAATGGTGTCGTGTGGGTACTCATTTTACTCGGAAAAATGTCGCGAATGTGTTTATAAAATAGAAATACTATCAATGTTCATTTAAAATTTATTTGTGAAATAAGGATATTATTATTCATTCTAGGTGTATTTATGAAATAGAAGTATTATTAATCTTCATGTATTTTGGGTGTACGTGTAAATGAAAATATTACGAGGTTCTTCGTACATTAAACATTCGCGCGAGCCATAAACGCGTAAAGATCGCCGTTCCACTAATGAGGGTTAATGATTTTCGCAAAATCCACCCCCTTGTCCTTAAAATTAACGTCATTTCCGTTAATGGTGCTCATTAGCCGCTCCCAAGGCTGCAGTCGCAATTATTTTTACAACATCGACTGGAACCGGTGAAAATCCATAACAATAAAATTTGTACCGCCATTTCTAATGGCACCCTAAAAATTACCCTCTTCTCGAGGGTCCAGACGGTTGAATTGTCGCCCAACTACCGGCTTCCATCAGCGCTGAAAGAATAATCTTGGAGCGATCCGACGACGGGAAGAATAGTTATTCGGCTTTGTGATTCCATTGCCATGATGTTGGGACGTCCACTCACTGTAGTCGTTAATCGACGTCGCGCTAATGGCCTGATTAATAACGGGAGCGCGTGCGCAGTTCTGTTGGTCACTCGGCCTCAGTTAATGAAACGTGCCCTTTGTAGTAAGTATCGTGGGTGCACAACCATAAATTCGTGTGTTCTGCGGTCCCTGACAGAGCTCTTTTTTCACCCAAGGTCACGGAAGCTTGCCGTTTCGTTTTTTCGTTGCGTTCTGTTTCAATGCGGATATGTAAGACGGCCTTTGTGAATTTTTTTAAAACAATACCAATAAACATAAAAATTTGAAACTTTGTGGTCAGATTTAGAAATCTTTAATGAATACGAAAATATTTTTTCGTGGCGAATTAGGATAGTCTTAAGTATGGAATTTGAGGATTTTAGTGGTCAAACTGATGGTAAAACAATAAGGCGACTTTGGGAATTTTTTAAAACAATAATAATAGACATATCGACTTGAAACTTTGGGATCGGATTTAGCGGTATTTAAGGTATAGAAAACTATTTTTTCTTTGTAAAAATGTCCAATGTTGCTGGCCATTATTAATGAAATTTTTGGAGCTTGATGATGAAACAGTAATGCGACCTTTGAGAATTTTTTAAAACTATACTAATATTTTTCTGATGCTAGCAGTCCACTTATTTCGTATTTCACAGTCCAAATTAACTGAAAGAGTGTACAACAGTTGGGAAGATTAGCGTGTTTTAGAGCGGAAGCGAGCCTGTGATTTTGGAGGAGACTATGAATAGTAGAAAGCACTAACTAAAAAATAGCGCTAATGTTAGGAGCATTAAGTACTTTCTAAATCGGTGAAGGGTGGATCTCTTCAAAACCGGAAACGACTTGTCCGATTCTCCAGAAATAGAGCAACCATATGCGCGCGATTATACGAAGCGTTGGGCACGAACCGAAGACAAGTGCACCGAAGATAGCTATCGTGGTGAAACTCTGATCATCTTCCCATCTGGAAATAAAATTAACATACGCTCAAATTTAATCGTCAACATAGAATTTGTTATTAATTTTTCTCGTTGCCCTGACCGTTCAAAACTGCTGCGACATTTGAAATTTTTTCCAATGAAACTAATCAACCTATCAAGTTGAAACTTTGTGGGTTTATTTAACAATCTTTGAAAAACCTACATGAATTTTTTCGTGCATAAATAATCATTTTATCCTAAGTTATACGTACTTGATTCGGACGCCTTTAGGAGGAGGAACTTGCCAGCAATGGCGGCCGTAAAGTCGGCCATTTTGGTTCTCTAGAGTAAAAGTTTCAAAGAATTGTTCAATTTTTGTTAAAAAATATCCAGAATCAATCATAAGGTTTTTATATCTATAATAAAAATTAAGTAACGATATTTTCAAATTTTCTACAATATTTTTTCATTTTTTGATTCTATACCTCAAGCATTAATGTTTGTCACAAATATATAAAACCGTGCGCATTATAGTTAAATGTGCGAATATGTAATTAAAAAAAGGGTCATTAGAAAATTTTCATTTCCTGTACGTGCTAATTCCAAAGAGGGCTGCGATCCGCTATTGAATAAGTACTAAGTCAATAAATAAATAAGCTATTACAGCGACGTGAGCGGCAAGTTAGTTCCATTAATGCAGTTAAAGTAGGAAGCAATTCAATAGGGTCTGTATGACCACAAACGGCCCCCACCATCTTGCCAGTTAAACGCTCTTCTAGTCCCCTTTAGACAAGGATTGATTCTGCTAACACTCATTGTTGGACGCATTAGAAAATTCATTTTCGCAAAACACAACAAAACAATATATATATAATCCAATACGTAATTTTTTAGTTAACTCAGTATTTAAATTTTCGATTTTTCTGCCCTGGGTCACGACAGACCCGGGCACCGCCGACCACGAGAGATACTTTACCTTCAACTTGTTATTACTGAGTTTTAACATTTTCTGTAGAGAATTACAAGCCGCATCATTCAATATATATGAGTCTATTTAAGAAAGATAGAGTTGACCTTCACACGACCTCTACGTATCAACGAATGCGTGCTCGTTGAAACCATACAATTTTTGTTCGAAACATTTTTCGACGTCACCAATGGTTTGGTAGGTACTTGACGAGGACACCCGGTATACTTACGGCAGTCTACATTATTATTGTCACTTATCGTTCTGCATATTACTTATCGCATTACAACAGTTCACGGTTCGTCCGAGTTAACTCGTATGCGAGAAGGGTAAACGCGACCTAAGCAGCCCCGTCCGCGACCGATAATAATAACAATAATAATAACGATAATAGGAACGGTCACATAAGTGATTGAATAATAAAGAGGATATTATTATTTGTTTGCAGTTGGCGGCATGAACCGGCCGTCCAAAGCAGTAACGCAGGCGAAGAAAGTGGCACCGCCGGCTGTACCCGACGTGTTTCGACATTCCGGCTCCTCTTTTGGTTCCGCTGGTTATGCGAGCAGCGAGGATAGCTGTTTCCTGCCCGGAAGTGGTCCTGGAGGAACGGCGGACGATGGTTCGTACGGGATGCCCTCTGGAAAGAGTCCCGGACCGATTTTCACTCATCCAGGATTCGCTTTCCCTCCGGTCGTCGGGAAATACGCCCATGCCGAGGACCAAGGTACTTCATCCCCAACAAAAACTCGCCAATCCCAATGCTAAATATACCATAGCGATCACACATGCTTTATTTCAACACCGAGTCAAACCTGCCGCGGTACCATTTTAACATCAGGTTCACAGAACCCGTCAAAGTAACGGGTTCGAATATTTTTGTAATTCAGGATTATTGACATGGTAATCGTGAATGTCCAGCTAATGATGTTTTGTTTTTTTTTTCTTGTAGGAATCGACATGACTCAGAGCCCCGGCAGAGACAGTCCAGGCAGTTCAGGATCAGGTTCTGGTTCCAGGCATTCTACAGCTTCATTGGATTCCGGCAGAGCCTCCGGATATCACCTGGGTCCCAGAGGACCCGGTGCACTCGCTTCGTCTCCCAGATGCTCCATAAGCTCGCTCGGCAGCCATCCCGACAGACCGGCGGATCTTGACGTCGTTCATGCTTGGCTGACCGAACTCCAATTCGAGGAATACTCTCCTTTGTTTGCTTCGGCTGGTTATGATCTTGCTACTATCACGCGCATGACGCCGGAGGACTTAACAGCCATAGGTACACAAACGCTCGAGCAAAACCTTTTCGGGTTGTCACGTTCACGGGAAAAACCATTATTGTTTCAATTATTCATTTTTTAAAATATAATTTTGGGGGAACCTGTTGTAGAGACATTCATTTAGTTTTATCGTCAGAATATTTATAAATCCGTTTCTATCACATGTTTTTCAATGAAAAAATTCGCACACGTTCTTCAAATAAGGGACAAATTGCCGTGAAAGTTTCAACAAGAACCGTTTCATAGTTCTTTGAAAATAAAAATGGTCGAAGTCAGCTTGCCCCGAACGCTCTGAACTCTGACGTAAAAATCAGGAGTAGAAAAATTAATGTACATGTTGCAAAGTGCCGTTGCCGTTTCGACAACTGTAAAATAATTTCCGAGAGTAAATATCGTTCACCTGTTAGCAAGGGACGTTGATCAAAAGCGTGTTTGCACGAGCGGAGACGCGGTGATATTTACATGTACCTCTGGCCGAGGTAATACGGGCAACCATTCCTCTCCGGCAAAGGTACAAACAGTGACACGAAAGAGTCTGCCACTTGAAGGGTGTATAACTCCCCTTTCTTCTTCTCAACGCGTCTCTAGCTGTCTCTTAGCTGGAGGCTGGAAGGTGCATTACACCAGGCACGGGAGAAGGATGAGGAGAGACGTGCCTCCCCTCGAGCGGCAGATTTTCATGTCATTGATTATACCACCAGCACTTCTGTATATCTGTGTCTGGCTGCTTCTTGTCACTCGTGCCTCCGCGCACCGCCTGAAACGGGAATTATTGGACATACAGGACAGATATGAGATATCCGAGGCTTTCATGGCCCCGGCTGCCTAGCATAGTACTTTTGGATGCAAGCCATATAACCCCCGTTCCCTCCTCCTTTTTGGAACATGATTTTATTGTTTCGCACGGCTGTGCAGCTGGCTTTATCTGGATCTGCTGACGCGCGCGACACTGATATCTCCTGCTCGTGCCACAGATCATTTAGTACCAGTCACGGTTCGCCTGATTAGCCATCTGGCCTAATTAAAAAATTCCAAACAGGAGATACCGGGGACAGATACGTGATCCTTCTTATCTAACTCTGTTCCATCTATTGCATAATCTCCGATGAATTGTCGCGATCCATATTTTGTCAGACCGATGAGTAGACTGGGGATCTTTATGCAAAATAGAAATATTTTACATCAGTTGTAAAACAACAGAGAGAGCCATTCACCGTATTTCCTTACTTATGTTTATTTTCTATATGTTTGGGTAAATTGGATAATTGCTGTTCGGTGCAGAGATTGATTGGTGCTTGCGTGCTTGCAGGAATTAAGAAGCCGAACCACAGAAAGCGACTGAAGGCAGAAATAGATAATTTAAACATCGGGGATGGTTTGCCGGAGCACATTCCTGGCTCTCTGGAGGAGTGGCTTAGACTTCTACGACTTGAGGAGTATCTTGGCGCTCTACATCAACAGGGTATGCGCTCGGTCGAAGACGTGACGACTCTCACTTGGGAGGATCTCGAGGACATTGGCATTGTGCGGCTGGGCCATCAAAAGAAGTTATTGTTAGCTATTAAAAGAGTCAAAGATATCCGCGCCGGTAAACGTATACAGCCGCTCGATCTTGCCCGGTTACCGCCTCATCCTGGCCAAACACAGGTATTCTCATCGTTCACACTTATAAC
Source organism: Halictus rubicundus (assembly GCF_050948215.1). Taxonomy (NCBI): domain Eukaryota; kingdom Metazoa; phylum Arthropoda; class Insecta; order Hymenoptera; family Halictidae; genus Halictus; species Halictus rubicundus. The sequence continues at coordinate 11,574,963 of NC_135159.1, read as the reverse complement.
AAAAACTGTCAACTTGTACAGTACAAGACAGTAAACACTGCAACAGAACTTGAGAACATCCTTGTACATTAGAATATTTATTCAACTCTTTCCAATCACAATTACACAGAATAATTTCATTTCGCTAAAAGTTTCGCAGTCTAGTCTTCGCTTAGAAAATTGATCAACCAATGAACTCTAGTCTGCGGATTAAATTCTTGCATTGATTACAAGACGCATGAGTCAAATAGAAACTTCTTCCTTCATTTCTTGTCATAGATGCATAAAATCTGCAGTCTACGTATGAAATACAGTTGCAGATTGTTCTAACGTAGACTCTAATCTAAAGCAAAAGTATATTTTCGCATCGTACCAAAGCAAATATGCTTCTATCGCTCTTGCGTATACCAATGGAATTGCACTTTCAGGACGTAGTGATTCAACGGGCAGGTCCAGATCTGCCATCTCCGGACGAAGACTGTTCGTCACCAGTCCTGAGGTCTTTCCAAAGAGGAGGAAGCGACACAACGTCTGGCACCGCATGGAGAAGTATGTACGCTGCTTTGCCAACCGATTACAACATGGTTGGGCGAGCCGGATCGCGAGGAAAGTCCTTGGAGAGCTTAGAGGACGCGCCCCTCGGGTATCCACCGTCGCCCGCGCCTTCTGCGCATCCTCAGCCCATCGAATGGCGTCCACGTAGCTTCGAGGACGGTGATCTGACTCCTACAAATGATAATTCGATCGTCGAAGCCGGCGGTGGAACGCTTCCACGTCCTAGACATTGCCTTGTTCGTCCAAGACCTATAGCTAAGGTAATGATTGCACTCCAGGTGGCGATACAGCAAAGTACTTTCGATCATAAGTGATTTAGGACCTGTAACACTGGGGTGGCTCATATTTTTTGACTTTCTCCCAGGATTGAAGCAAATAATTCGGCTAAATCAACAATTTTAAGGGCTATTTTTACATTTTCAACACGAATGATTACAGTTTATAATTTAATGAGATAATTTGGCCCGGCTTGCAGGTCGCCGCAACACCGGGGCAGTTCAAATCTCTACCGAGAGACTTCGACAACAAGTATCAACTGACATACGGACTGGAAAGCAGTCCACATCTTCCAAAACGCTGTCCCCCGTCACCCCCAAGGCGTCAAAGTTCTAGAGAGAACAGTTCTTCTGTTGGCGTTGGGGGACCGGCGGTCGGCGACGTTGTGATAGATTGCAGCGGACCAGTACCAACCGCATCCTGCGATGATCATCACATGCATCATCATCAGCATCATCATTTGCTCCATCATCCCTCACCGCCGCCACCAGCGCCCGCAGCTGCGCCGTCAACACCGCCGCAGATGAACCGGCCGCCTTCTTCCATGTCCCGTTCTTGGGGAAGTGTCAGCGCTAACGTGAACGAGGAACACGAATTGATAGCTACTCTCGCTTTGCAACACCGTAATGGTTCTGACGCCAGCTTCAAGGTACTTCGTTGTTAGGGCACCTTCTTGTTGCAGATCTTTGTACAGGTTGTCCCAGTTGGGACGTCTCTAGAGAAAATATTATGCAAAGTAAAAATTGTCCACATTAATTTACTAATTGCAAGATGCTACTGTTTAAATAAGAGGTTCGCGGGACGCGTCAAAACGACGCAATTAAAAGAAATGGCTAAAAATTTGGATAGACACGTTCTCGTTAATTTTACAAAAGCAATGCAAAACTATTCAATGCTGTGTGAGCCTAGTGTTAATGAATGTCGTGTCATTTGCAGTCAAGCTCCAGCACGGAATCGGATTCGCTTCCTTTCGCGAACGAGAACGCCGGGACAATAAAGCAGAGGTCCGCGCGAGCCCAAGAGTATGCGAGCAACAACGCCGGCAACAACATGCAGAGCCACATGATGAGCCATCATTCTAGCAGCACCGAGCCAGCGGACGTGCTAAACGACATCGGCAACATGCTAGCCAATCTCACCGACGAACTTGATGCCATGCTCGAGGAAGAGAAACGCCAGGGCCTGAATTCGTAATCGCCATTGTCTCCGTCATCGTCTTCTTTCGAATCGCGTTACCCCTAAACGTTGGCTACAGGAAGAACACACACATACACACACGTACAGCTTCTGCTGCGAACATATATTCTTCTCTCACGGTACGGCGCATGTAACGAGCGTACGACTCGTTTGTTTACAACATTCGTATGGAAATGAATTCGCGTACGAATTTCTCGAGCTCTTGACACTTTGCAACGATTTTTCGAACGCGAGCACAAACCGGCGCTGGACACAAAAACACTCGTTACGTTTCATCGCATTAACAACTACAACACACCGTTACATTACACAGAAGAAAAAAAAGATAATTCTGCTATCCTGTTATGTCATTGTATGAGTTAATGTAGTGGGATTGTGTTCCTCCGACGCCGTTTTATTTTTTATCGTACTGACTCGTTTCAACGATTCCTTCGTTTATTATTTTATTCTCTTTATTTTATTTTATATAGAGCAAAGCTTCTTATTTTTCTACGAACGTATTTGCGAACTTTTCTCATGAAGTTTCCAGAGACTTAAACGTTAAACGATCTTTGTGATTCATTTGCTTCATGTACTTATTGCTATTATTATAATTATTCTTATTATTATTATTCTTATTATTGTATCGCTTTAAATTCTTCTCTTTTATGTTCTCTCTTAAGATCCCTGTTAGTATCGCGACACCACGCCCACGCCCAGGTTTTGGGCAAAGTTATTTTGTAATCGAATGACGAATCATCGCACGGAAGAGAATAACACGTGAAATAATGTTTAACGAATAAGTATGAGTAATACTTATGCCTTATGAAGAAAAAAAAAGAAGAAGAATAACTATGAGAAACATAAATGTAGTTTAGTTCCATATACTAAGGTTTACACTACACTTACACAGCACAAAGACTGATGTTTCTCTGGAAATTTCATTACTATGAAACATGTATACATTCCAGCTAGTATATTTCCTTTTCCACTTCCGTCCTTTGCTAAAACGATAGCATGTTAGATTGGGACCTTCATAACTGTTGGACTGTTAGACGTTTTTGAAGTTAGTAACGGTACAGAGAAAGAGAGAAGTCAAATTCCGTGTCCCATTTTCCAAAAAAAAAAAAATAATAATTCTTCCAATAACTGTCAATGAAGAATATTACCGAATCGAGTTGTTTTTTGATAATGAAGCATAATTATATAACTTCGCCTATATTGTGGTACAATTTCTATAAGAGTGTATGATAGTTTATACAAGCGAAAAAGAAACGACAAAACAAAAAAAAAGAGAAGAAGAAGAAAGAAGAAAGAAGTAAAGAAATTGACATCTTCCATTGTTTGAACTTCGAATGGGTTCTCCGTGTAAGACTGAGAACGGAGCGAAGCGTAGACATTTCGACTGCCAATTGAATTTTATGGACGAGATACAGTTCAACGCAGAATTATAATGCGCTCTGTATGCCAATTAACATTTTATATTTATTATCCGTACTAATATAGTGACGTATGTAAACTCACTATTGTTATATGGTGCACAGAAAGGGAATACCGTGCGGAATATTTGCTAGTTTCCGCATCTACGTGAAATCAAAGTAATCATAGTAGTGGAATGTTGTCGATACAAAGTGTTCAGGTGCCCCGCCCCTCCCCCTAACTCCAAGTATGATGCTGATATGTACCGAGACTTGTGCGTCAAATTTTATGCGTACAAACTATTATATGACAGTTTGTGTATATGCACGCGCATCCGTACGTATGTTTGCGTATATACATTTATATAAGATATTCGCAAAACGAACACAGAAATCGATTCCTCGACGTTCCAAGCGTTTTTTCAATGTGTACACAGTATTTATTGTTTTTCCTCGTGAAATTGCTTTCCTTCATTGTATCGCGTTTTTGTTGTCAGTGTGTCCGACAGTATTTATGCATTGGGTTGGTGCAAAGTAATTGGGGCTTTTTTCGTTTTCGAATTTTGCAGCTATAAAAATAATAAATAAATAACGTCGCTTCAGAAATATGGCTGAAGCTTCAACTGATGAAAACCACAATTATTTTTGCGCCAGTCCAATAATATTAATTCACAAAAAAAAAAAAAGAAACTGTTCGCGCGTGTAGTCGAAATTTTTTATTATTTTGTATATGCATCGTAGAATACTCCTATATAAATGTATATAGAGTTTCAGAGGGACATTTAAATAGCGATTAGATGTTTTACGATTCGATTAAGTAGTACGAACTTGTTATTGTCTCCGTACGAATCAGTTTCATAGTTAGAACACACACATTTACAAACAGACACACACACACACACCCGTAAACAAAAACGAAATAATGAATTGCAGTGAACGCGCGATTATATTATCATTCCTCTGATGTTTTATTCTTAATCGATAAATCCAATGGGTCGTTAATTATATTCGAATCCAATTATGCTATATTATAATGATGAGAAAAAAAATAAAAATAAAACATGAACATGTGGTAGAATATATACAAGATTTTCAAATAAACTTAAACGAAAAGTAAAAAAACACTTAGGTTAATCGATTTAAACATCAGGGCTGCGTTATTGGCGGCCCGCAGACTTGTTAACTATTATAGGTATATAGTAGGTATATGTATATACCCGGTTGGTATATATGTATATTATATATCAGTTTAAGCAGTGTACTTAGGGAAAAATGTTCTGCGGTGCTGCAACTTTTACGAATCTTCTTTCATATCCCTTCTTTTTTACGTTCGATTATTCATTGTATATCTCTAGATTTATTATAAATAAGTCGGTTTTATTGTTTAAATCGCGGACAATTGACCGGAAAGGCAGCGCAAATTTTTTATACATATACAGATGCTTTATAACGTTCGATTGTGACGAATAAAAAACGTGCTTGAACACATATTTCATTAATTACCGGCGATGCCAACGCACCTATAGTTAATTATAAGAATATATTGACTTGCGTTTGTTCGTATACACTTGACGAAGAGCTATACTGACTAATTCTAAAGGTCTTTTTATATTTATGATAAATAGTTATTTTAAGTTCTAGACGAAACAACACGGCGAAGAGCGTTGTTAATGTTAAGGTGAAATCGGGTGCAAAACACGAGTATTTATAAAAAAAAAAAAAAAAAATAGTAAACACTAAACTATTCGAGATGAAAGGTGTGCGAAATCAATTCACAGTCATATGTTTGGGATACTATGTATTTTATACAAAAATAATTAACACTGAAAAATTAAAAGATCACGACGACGACGACGATGAATATCGGATCAGAGCTGCGATCAACTAACGGGGATGTAGATAATTAATAAAATATTAGCAGAAAATGAAAAAACCTTTTATACGAACATCATGTGATCGATACTAACAAAATCTTCTCTTTTTCTCTTTTTTCTTTTAAACAATTGACAAAACACAACAGGATGGAACGCACACTGCCAACTTTTTTATACCTGTAGCTTCATGTTGTCGCAATGCGAGAAAAACAAAACTAACGAAAGCACGAATATTCGAAATTTTTACCAGTTTACAAAATACGCCTACTCGAGGGACATTTGAAAGCATTATCACGACTGATGATAGTTCCAATCGATTTGGATGTGTTTTGATTACGATGTGTGCACGACGAAAGCTTTTATTAAATCGTCGAACGTATTGTTTTAAACAAATCGGGTGAAAAAGACCTATTGTGAGATAATTCTGGTATTTATTAAAAAATATTAAAATTCGAGTCAAGCGTCGAAGCTATACCGATTTATTTACTTAAAATAGTACGTTTGATCGTATGATAAACATGATGTATTAGAGATTTAGAGCTGTTTGTAGCACGACTGTCCCCTAAATTAGAGAAACTTGTATCTTCCACTGTTTTCGACTCACTTACTGCCTTTTTTTATACGAACAGTCAATATAACAAACGATGAAGTGAATTAACAAACTCAATTACCGGCTCGACTTTTTCGGCAGCTTTACAACTCAAAATACCTAAAGGCATTGCTTCTACGTGGTGTATACATATTATACATACATAAATATTATATAAATACAGAATATAGATATGAATATACGTTTATATTCATATTTCTATTAAATTAATCATAGTTTTTGTACAAACGTTTGCGTCGCTGCAGTTTTTGTTCAGCGGAATCAGTACTCGCCTAACTGCATTTTACAACATCCCCCGATGGCCCCCCTCCTATTTTCCATGTTCGTTTATACATATAAATATATATATATATAAATTTGAATTTGATTGATCGATTATGATGCTTTTATCATAGTTCTTTGAATAAAACATATTATTAAACTTAGTTCTTAATGTTATTTAGCATTCACCTTTAAAATACTTTTATTATTTTTTATTGAATAGGATTCTACAACAAACATGTCAAACTTATGTCATATATTAACAAATATAACATGAAATCAAAGCACTGACTTCTTATCCCTCTCTAATGATCATCTACAAAATAAAGAATCAGTAGTGAACGTATTTTAATAAAAAAATTAATTCATCTCGTCTGACAGCTCGGAAAAGAATGAATAAACTTCGAGGAGTTACTAACTTTAATTTGAGCCCTCAAAAATTAAAAAGATTGCTACAAAAACCATACAAAATAATTTTTTTTCAATACTCTACCATTCGAGTACCTACTCCCTGGGAAAATCAGTTCTTGTTTTTAAATTTCCAGTATGTTATCATAATTATTTTGAAATTGCAATTCTTCTGTCATAAAGTGCATTCTTCCAGCTTCACTTTAAGCTATTCAACATTAAAAAATTTCACTAGGAAAGTATTAAAATATAATTTTTTATCTAAGCAAATGATTTTTGCCGCTTTTCCTATTAGAAACCGTGCTAATTCCGGCAAGAATCATCTGCTCCGTTAAAATGTTCGTACAGCGCCAATTCATGCAGCGGCAAAACGCTCAAACTGTTAGCCAAATGTTACCGACGCAGCAACCGAGACAACGACGCTAGCGATCCTAGCGGTAAAGGATCGAAGCTTGTTGCCGTTTAGTACCGACATGATCCGCTAGATGGCGCGAGCTGTATCCAACTGCACTGTCGGTAAATTTGGCGACAAGTTTGAGCGTTTTGCCGCTGCATCGAATGGCGCTGTACGAACATTTTAACGAAGCAGATGATTCTTGCCGGAATTAGCTCTGAGCTTATGGGAAAAGCGGCAAGAATCATTCGTTTAGATAAACAAATTATATTTCAATACTTTCCTGTTGAAATTTTTAAATGTTTAATAGCTTAAATTGAAGCTGGAAGAATGCACTTTATGACAGAGGAATTGCAATTTAAAAATAATTATGATAACATACTGGAAATTTAAATTTAGGAATTGACTGTCCCGGGGAACAGGTGCTTGAATGAAAGGGTTTCAAAGAAATTATTTTTTTATACTTTCCGGTGGTGATTTATCAACTTTCTAGGGCTCAAATTAAAGCTAAAAGAATGTACTATATGGTGGATTAAGTGTCATTTAAGAGTAATTGCGTTAAAGTTAAAAAACACGGGCGACTATTTCGGGGTACTTCAATAATGAAGATCACCTAAATACGAGTAGTGTAATGAAGAAATTAACATTTGATTTGAAAGTCTTTCCTCTAAGGCGCATTTAGAAACGAAGTTTTATAACTTATTCAAGTCATCACGCCTTTGATCAGCAATAAAAATTGTTTGCACCGTACACTGACCCTTAGGTCAATAATAAAAAAATTATCTACAGTGTTCACCGACCGTTACACTGTCTAAATTAAAAACAGAAAGAGTGATCTACCATTTCAGTTTACAATGTACATAATTTCAAGGTATGGAATCTGAGGAGGGATAAATGTTCACCTAATATGGACAGAGGGGTTGGGTGTGAAATGCCTTCACGTTTCACGAGATATTTCGCAGAATGATGTAATTTGAAGTTAACCAGATGCATAGGTATAGTGAGAGGGTGAGAAAGCAGTTAGGCGTGACGGTCGCCGTCAAGGGGAACGCATATATAGATGCAAAATAGATGTAATAAGACAATGGCCATCTTCGGGGCCGTTCTCTATCTCTATCGAGGGCTCTGCCCCAATCTGAACGATCCATGTGGTTCGACATCGGTTCGATACTTAAAGGTAACTCCTTCCGTGACATTAAAAAGGCACTCCCAGGCCTCTTGTGTTGCATCGGTCCCTTTGCCCGGCCGTTTGTTGGCGTTTCACACGCCAACGTCGGATGTAGAAACCGTACCGACACCGCTGTCTCTTTTGTGCACAGGTCTTTATGAACAGGAACAGATCTTCCTGTCACCTCTGACAATGGGGGCTGCCTGAAATCGAGAGTTCTAATCGCTCCGACATCTTGATACGGATGACGCGTCGAAAATTGGACCTCGAGCACACATATGCCGTGAAAAAACCGGACACGGACGCCAACATATTATTCTTTATTCGTGGCGCATTTATGATTTTTTATTTATTTTACAAACGCAGGAGAGTGCTCTTCTTTAACGCGTCTGGTACTCGTATGGAGGGCAATTGTAAAGCTCAGATCGTACTCTATAAAAAAATATGTAACTCGCGTGATTTTGATAATTTGTACTTTAAAAAAATCACGCGTCTACTTCAAGCACCAATGAAGACGCGTGCAAAATCTCAACGCCAGAGGTTCGACCAGTTTCTCTGTAAAAAATTCCCAAAAATGGCTTGGAAAAAGGGAGGGAGCGGATCGGCCAGTGGCGCGACTGTTCGATGGAAAGGGTGAATTCGATCCTGTTTCTCTAACCTTCCCCCTGGATGACCTTACCCGGCTGCTCATCATTCCACAGCACGTTGCGCCCGATTACGATTTGCATAAGACCAGAGGAGTGCGCGAGCGTGCAGCAGCAGCATCGCGAGTTAGGTCTCTCTCGGGATCGCATACTCGCGGGGCAACATGTGCTTCGACAGTGCCGAGGTCTTGCTTTACGGCCACGATCCGGGTAATACACGATACGGTATAGAGCACTGTAAATTTCTTCGCATCCTACAAAGATCAAATTAGCCTCGGTTACTCTACACAGACTGTACAGTATACGTATAGTTTACGTCGCATACACACGCGCGCGACCGGGAATCCTTTGCCTCCTTCGTCGATGCCTATTATATCCTTTCCAAATAAGAGGCCTCTATTATAGTGAGACGACCCACCGAACAGACATAAATGATTTCGCGCGAGCTACCTTGCGTACTACAAACGACCTATCTTCTCCCCTCTACCCGGTGACCTTGAAAATTACGCTGCCGACACAACACATGGTCGCTGAAATTATACGACTTTTATCGTGACAACCGGAGTTTTACAAGTCTTTCAACGGCTCTACTGTGGACACTACTAATACACACGAGCTCTTCTTGAGACCTTCGCGCGTCTTCAGGCAGAATTTATGGCAATGCGAAGTTGTTTTTCTCCGTTTGTTGATATGATACCCAATTTTTGAGCTCTTCGGGTCAAAGAGATTTTGATAAAGCAATATATTTGGTATTAATATTTATTTAATAATAGTGGTTATATTTTTTAACTACTGTTGTAATTTATGTTTTTCAATAAGTTAATTGAGCCGAACCTAACAGAACTGCAAGGTCAGGTCGACTCGTGACAGAGGTGGGGCAAGCCCCGACAAACTCCGTCAAATTTCAAAAATCAAGTTAATATACTGACTACCCGATGGGTAGTGTATCAGATATTAAGCTGATAAGAACAGATACTACACTTTGATCTTAGCCATAGGCCGAGAAGCGATACATAAGTGATTTCCAACAGCCCTTATAACGTCTACACCCCTCAAACTTTGCAGCGAGAAAAGTTTCGCCCGAAGAATCCATCTAGCGGTCGGATCCGAAAATTTTCGACCCCAATCTAACGGTCGCCTGGAAATGTCTCCTGGGCGTCCCAGAGTTGGGGTCCTCAGGGGGCCCTTAGGGGAATTATTCCCCGGGAATATAATAGAACAGATGCTACCTTGTAGCTTTTTAAACTGTACTGGAACATTATTGTGTAAAAAGAATATTAAAAATCGAAAAATTCACTGTTTACACAATCTGTAAAATTTTTAAATGTCTACTGCGCAATCCTATTTCCTGCTGGATAAAGTGTTTTTAATCATACATTTTTTCAACAAGCATTCGGCGATGTTATTTTCAAAGAAAATTTTTAAAGAAAATTTGTACACATATATCACGCTGTACAGACGAATTAATAGCATGTACCTTGTAGCCGTGATCGTAAATTGATAAGCTACTAATCCGAAGACCAGGGTTCAAATTACTTCTCGTCGCAGTGGTTTCGCTATCGTCGAGGAATAATAAAAGCATACGTAAAAGTGCAATAAAAATTGCGTAAGAACATCAGTGAAAATAAAAAAGGTGATTAAAATCGATTAATACTGGAATAATTAATGTTGTAAAATCTTATCAAACCATGTCGACCACAAAAAAGTTCTGAAAAATTATAAATTAACAAAACAAAATGCAATCGAAACTGCACCGTGTTTGGGCTCATATTAACCAGAAAAATCTCACAAACACGTTGACAAAACTTCCATTACAGAATAAACAAGTGTTTTGCAAATAGCGCCTAATTGAACGGTCCAATAAACGATTCGAATGATAGTCAATGATCAAATCAAAGCAGCAATCATTCTTCCTCGTGACCGTCCGTTCAAAGGTTGGAGAGAGACTGCTCATTGTCGATCCCGAATCAGTCTGGTACAGACAAAAGCGATTTCGGTACCGATGTTTATGCAGATCTGGTGAAATTGCAAGAGAGATCGAAGGACCCCGGTGCCCAATAATTTCGCACCTGTCCGCGCACAGAGAAAGGGGACCCCGAAGCCTCTCGTATCTGTGTGTTTCTGTTGCAACGTGCAACATCCACATCCAGAAAACGAATGGCTCAAAACGGTTCTCTGTTTGGCGAACAAATTGCCGAAGATAACGAGGAGGGTCTCTCTAACGATGGTTTAGCGTGTGTGTCTTATGTTCGCGGAGTGGTGGAGACTCTTTCGCGAAAGGTCTCGCTGAAATCTGATTGCCTTCCGCGCGTTAAAATCGCAATCGGCCGATCTCGCCGCGGCGTCAGGAACACAATGCCGAACAGAACCGTTGTGAAACGGAATTTCGATAGCTGTGAACCGTGACTTGGTATCATCGTTACTCTACCTTTCGGCCCTTCTTCACCATGCCTTCCACTCTCTCGCTTTCAGTGTGTATCGCAACTCTGGTATTACGGTGGTACGAGCCAACTGTAATTACTCAATCAGAGGCAATTTTTGGTAATTGCTACAGACACACATTTGTGCATTTTGAAATTTGTACGAGTGCTCTCGCAACTGCGTCTTTAATTTTTAAGCGACTAACCACCCCTTTCTGTTTTTACGAAAAACGCTCCTCTTTATTTTAAACCACCCCCTTTATTTTCGTAGAAACCAACCCTTTATGTTTCAGTACAATTCACCCGCAATTGGTTTATTAGACATCACCTTTTTTATTTATTTTAGTATAAACCAACCCTTTATGTTTTAGTAGAAATCACCCCCATTTGCTTTATTAAAAAACCACCTCCTTTTATTTGAGTATAAACCAACCCTTTATGTTTCAATAGAACTCACCCCAATTGGTTTATTAGACATCACCTTTTTTAATTATTTTTGTATAAACCAACCCTTTGTGTTTTAGTAGAAATCACCCCCATTTGCTTTATTAAAAAACCACCTCCTTTTATTTTAGTATAAACCAACCCTTTATGTTTCAATAGAACTCACCCCAATTGGTTTATTAGACATCACCTTTTTTATTTATTTTAGTATAAACCAACCCTTTGTGTTTTAGTAGAAATCACCCCCATTTGCTTTATTAAAAAACCACCTCCCTTTATTTTAGTAGAGACTACCCCTTTGAGTTTTACCAGTCCCCCTCCTCCTATTTGCTTTATTATAAACCACCCCTTTCTATTTCAGTAGAAACCATCCCCTTTTAAATTAGTATAAATTACATGTTCCTATTTTAGTGAAAACCACAGTTTTATATTTGCGTAGAAACAATTCGTTTTTGTTCCAATAGAAACCACCCCTTTCTATTTTACCGGAAACCATTTCCGCTAATTAACAATTTATTATTATTGAAGAAGAAACCAACCCTTTTTATAATAATGAAAAGTACGCCGTTTTATTTTAGTAGAATCCACCCGTTTTATTTATGTTCTTTTGTAACCAGTGAATATTGTAATTATGTGTGTGTGTGTGTGTGTGTGTGTGTGCGGTAGGGGGAATTGCGAACGCGAAATGGAATAGAGTAATCGGGCACAGGGTGCCGTACAGCATTGCGAGAAAAAGTGTCAAGTTCGTGCGAAATTAGATAGGTTATTAGATACCTTTCGATAAGGGAATACAATGCCTGAGTACCGGCAGCGAGATACCCGAACGAGCCTCGCATAATGGCAGGATGTTTATGCCTCGCGCGAGTCGTAAATTTAAGGGACACGTACACGATAAAGTTGCCATGATGGTACTTTAACGGAAAACCATCAGGCCAGTGTCTCCCAAACCTAATCCCGATTAATCCGACGCCATTTGTCAACCGGACGGTCCTTGGAAATTTGTTTGCATACAACGGGACACGTTTAATTAACAATTTCTTTTTTCTATTTCGTTCTCCATTGTTCCGAGCAGGTTGAAACTTTTCACGCGGAAGAAGATATTTTTGCTGAATAATCGTACAATGATCTATGGAAATTTATTTAAAAAATTTATTTTAATATTGTACCGTTTATATTTTAGTTCAGCGGCGTCGATGGCTTGGTGCAAGGCAACGAAATTGCTGTTTCACGGTGCGATCAACGTCGAAGTTAGGCTATCCAGTTGAGAAACACTGCATTAGAATAATACGCAACAGAAGAAACGAGTATTATCTCGTGATATTAGATCTTCTCAAAAGAAGCCTCATTAAGACTTCTCGTTCTGACGTTTGAGCTCATTAAACTCGATTCTCGATATGGTTACCAACATAAATCATTGTTATTGAAATTTACATACGTAAATGCGGCGAACGGAAACATGGCGGCCGGCCATCCGGTTAAACGGCGCGTTTCTAACAGACTTGATAGCATTTCTTCCCTTATCGAGGACCAATCTATCGATATTTAATTCCCCCAAAATCCGAATTTATACTGTATTTTATTTTCAACAAAATCATTCAATGTTTAAACTTTAAATGTTCTTAAGACTACTTTTACAAGCTCTACTTCTTAAAGCACCACAGAAACAACCCTAAAAGCAAACTCCACAGTTACAAAACCCCCAAAACCTCGCCACAAATGTGGTTAAATCAACGCATCAGTGAGACGATACAAATTTATTGCCATAAATTTTCTATTTTCAGTAATATTTTTATAAAACTTCTACCAATATATTCGCCACACTTTTCTGCTTAAAACGAGCCCAAACACGATACAATTTAGATCACACTTGCCCCTGCTAATCGACGGTAAAGTAGGACCTCTATTATCCGAACCGTCGTCTAAATCCTCCATTAACCCGAGTTTCGTCAGTCATTCGCTTCAGATACGGCTGAACGACAGTAAAAATTCTCGTACAAACCTCGCCTAGCCTAATCTCGTTTCTCCATAGTATAAAACCAGAACGGTCTCGCGTGCAACAATGGTGGAAGCAAGCGGCAACTGCAACGGCAGCGGTGCGAAGACATTACCATTTTCGGGACGGCGAGCGATCACTTTCGCAATGATCCCTCGGTTATCATCGACGGAATCGGCATGATCCCGCGTGTATAAGTAGGTATATTAATAGTAGTCGATCCACACGAAATTCGGCCGGATGCGCCGCGCCGGCATTCTTTGTTTCGCTGCTCCTGCGTCCGATATTTCATTCGGCTTCATATCCGTCACGGTGTACCGGTTATAATCTCATTGTTGCCCTGTAAATTATGCCATTTCGCTCCGCGAGTAGGCTACGCGCGGTTAGGATACTGCTGCTGCTGCTCCTGCTGCTGCTGCTGTACGCTGTTGGTCTCGGTACCTGCGCGATTCTACGATAGATAACTGTCCGACCGCTAACGATACGTCCATTGATACAGATCTCCATTACGAAAACCCCGTTCCGTACTGTTAGGGAACTATCAAAATATTAACGAAATATTAATTTCTGCGTACCAATTTTTTGGCACTGATAATGTTTTAATAGACAAATCGACCTCAGCTTTTCTGGGAGTGAAAATTTAGGGAAAAATGTATTCAGTCGGAATTACCAGAAAAATGGTTGCTTTTTACCTTTTTTTTTCGAAAATTTAAAAAATGTGTTCCTTAGATTTATATCTATGCGATTATGAGACTATTATATTACTCCGACACCGTTTTTCGATCTTTCGCACAAGATGTAGAAAATGTTTATAACTTTTTTGTTTATAATGATTTTCCGATAAGATTTTTATATTCCCGACACTTTCCTGATTAAAATGAGCCCAAGCACGACGCAATTGGATCACGTTTACTCGTATAATTCACAATATAGTGGATTCGGAGACCTCCGGTTCGGATAATCGAGGTTCTACTTTATCGTGTATTGTACAGGCAAATATGATCGAAATTGTGTCGTGTTTGGGCTCGTTTTAATCGGGGAACTGTCACGGACATTTCAGTAAAAGTTTGATCAATAAATAACCAGAAACAAAATGGCGGTACATTGGTATGGTTTCGCTCGCATTGGTACTGCTATATGTGACAATCGCACTGCAGATTTGTATTTATTTATGACAGGAAGGTGCAGATGTATATAAATGCAATTCGAATCGACAATGGACCTTGACCAACAGCGTTTCCGAATTAATGGTCTCCTCCTGCTCGTTTACGTCGTCGAGGCTCATTTATGTAAATCCGAGTGAATCCCGGTGGATAATGATTATTGATTATCGATCTACCGTAGCGTATCATTTATCGGCGATCAGGGCTGTTTGTCTTTCTCTTAACTATAGACGCCGATGGATCGGATCCTGAAAGAGGCTGCAAGTAAAAAGGGGAGAAGAATATTATAGCGAGGAACGCGTTGAACTTGAACTCTTTCAGATTCAATGTTAATTACTGACACACTTGGCAAACAGGCACGTTTTATTAAATTATTAGCTATTATCGGCGCGACCTGCGGATCCAAGATGGCGGCGGACGTTGCGACAGACGATGTCAGAAGGTGAAATGAAATCTTAAATAAATGCGATGGTGTAAGCAATAATTTCATTTGCAGAATACCAAATTAATTCATGTTTAATACATTAATAACAGATATTATTTTATTCGATTTTTCCATCGCCCAGAAAAATGCAATTTTGTTAGAACGGTTCCCTAAATCAGCAAATAAAAATCTGTAAAAACCTGTAAAATATATAATTAATACGGTCAATTTGTTTATAAACGATAAAAATAGAGGGTTCCTCAGATTTTGTAAGATTTTGTCCACACTGATTTGTTTATACATCCGAATATGGAACAATTTGTGGCAAAATTGTCTTTAGAATGTCAACGACGGTGAGACGAAGAATGCAGGAGCCGCCATTTTGTCGGGCCAGGTAATTCCACGGTTAATAAACTGCGAAAGGGTCAATGACACCGGAGGAACGGCTAAATCATTCGTTAGAAATGCACTTGCAAAAGAGCGACGACGAGGACGCTGCTTATGCGCGCCGTAATTCTTAATTAACATTATTATATGACACGTGGGAGAGATTGCATCACGCGAATCCGCCGTTCCCGCGCCGCCATCGCGCTGGAATAGTCACTCGGCGTCAGTAGAATGATTCCGCGAAGCTTTTCCGATCGGTTCGATCCGAAACTTCGAAAATATAAAATCCCAAAAATGGTAGCGTAATTTAGTGACTTTTTAAAAAATGTTTGCCATTTCACAAAATAACCTAAAAATTTGTATCAAAGAATCAGTAACTGAATACATTAAAATTCGCAGTCTGGTGGTAATGTTCTCCAGGAAGACGCCATGATGGAAATCGATCAGACGATGGCCTTTCGATTGGCCTTTGCGACCGATCACTATACCATTTACTTGCGTTATTAGCACTCATTATCCGTTTTTTTTCGTCGGGAAAAATTACATGGTTCACGAATGGACGTCGCGTAGATCAATAATAGTTTATTACACCGTCAAGATTTGTTTTATAGTATCAATATCGCAGTGTCTTCCGCTAAACGGGTTTCGAACATGGCGGCCATAGTCGTGTGCCACGCTCTAATCCAGTCAACGTATAATTTTCTGGCCGTCGGTGACAGCAAATTTATTTTCAGAGGTGAAAGCCATTTTAACATCATCATTCTCGCATAGTATTTATTCAGTCCCATTGGTAGCAATTTGCTGGCGATTATAGTGATTCATAGCGTTCCCCTGCGTTTCATTTTTATCTCAATTAAACTCTCTACGTAATATTAAAGTTGATGCTAGGGGAATTTAAACGACGGTAAAAATAATTTCACCAACAATCACCGAGGCGAGTCTATACAAAATAAGGCGACTTAGTATGCATAATTCTGGCAAGATTGTTCCTGTCACATGAAAATAAATTTAAACCGCTACGTAATAGAAGCTGGGAAAAGAAACTGAAGAAAGCAACCAGCCTAATAGCTGTGAACTTGTTTCACACTCGAGCACATGGTCCCGCGCCTAATTTTAGCGTTTCAGTTGCATACAAATTAATTAGACAACAATGCTATAGTTGCCGGAGAAACTTGCCTTCCGAGAGGAAATTATGAAATTCTTTCCTCGAATAATTTATTCTATCACCGGTTAATAATCTTCAATTTTTCAGCGGTTCTAAAGAGAAATGAATTTTACTAAACAATTAAAAAAATGAATTTTAGTAAACGTTTTAAACAATGAACATTTAAAATTGAATTATTAAACGATATTGTTGCAGAACAAAATTATACAATATAAATTTTTGCTGTTTTGTAAATTAAATGATTTAACTATTACATCTAAAGTTTGTCTATTAATGATTAATAACTGTAGAGTCCAATTTTAATGCTGTTCCTCTGGCAGGTGGACTGATTGTTGTAAAATCACCCTCAGAAGGTTGAGAACCATAAATGCACAAATATGCACAATTTATGTACAGGAACACAAGAAAAAATAAAATAACAATAACTAAAGCTTAAATCGATATAAATCAATATAAATCCATATAAATCAATATAAATCAATATAAAAGAATATAAATCAACATAAATAAATATAAATCAATATAAATGAATATAAATCAATATAAATGAATATAAAGTTAAATAAAAATCGTTGGGTACAAAATGGTGGAACCATTCTCAGCCATATAAGCTATGAGTCGAGGGTTCAAGACGAAACGAGCCATTAAAACTTTTTGCGCACGCGCACTGACGCTGGCACCGTCAATTTCGCAATCATTTCTTCCCCGGCTCTTTTTTTTGTGCGTGCGGTGCCCGAGTGTGGGTCAAGGAAGATGATCCCAATGATCTTTTACTTGGGGCCCGGTCATTCTGAAGTTTGACTCGCACGAAACCATTACGGACAGTTACCGAGCAGAAATCGGCGGATTGCTATTGCGACGAGCGAGCACAGTCGACGATTAGGTACGCGAAATCGGACGAGAGATATTAGGCTCTTCTCGGCGGATCGTCGACCTAATCCTCCTCTCTAACGCAATCGCGTTCTTGAAAATAAAAGAGCTCCATGCCCGCTGTAGTCCGTTCGTCTCAAGTTCCAATTACGCAATACGATTACCGTGCTTAATGACGCGAGACGCGGCTACTCTCTTTCCAGTTGTGTAATTAGAAACAGGGGAGAGGGGGCCGCTCTAATTGGCTGACTTTCTAAAGCTCCTCCTCGTTGACTCGCGTTTCAATAACGTTATGATAACTGCAATTGAATTGACGCGACGCGCATCGCGTTTGCACAGTGCGAACATCTATAATTAATATTTGCACTGGAATGTTTACATTCCTGCATTCCTAAAATTATATCCTCCATCTTCTAGCGCAATATTTGCAGTCGACAAACGAATCTCGAAGGGAACGCGAATTGCAGCGCTAAATGTAATAAATACATAAAAACATCTACATATAATAATTTTTCCAGAAGCATTTATTACAACATTATTTCCACTATTTTTCATTTTATGTGAAACTGATACTTATTAAATTAAATTATTAATTTGCTAAGATAGAAACAATAATATAAATAATATTTTGAATAATAGTATAGCAACGTTTTCCAGAAGCATTTTTTCCAACATTATTTCCACTATTTTGCATTTTATGTGAAACTGATACTTATTAAATTAAATATTTCTGAATTTGTTAAGATAGAAGCAATAATATAAACAATGTTTTGAATAATAGTATAGCAACATTTTCCAGAAGCATTTTGTCCAACATTATTTCCACCATTTTTCATTTTATGTGAAACTGATACTTATTAAATTAAATATTTCTGAATTTGTTAAGATAGAAGCAATAATAGAAACAATGTTTTGAATAATAGTATAGCAACATTTTCCAGAAGCATTTTGTCCAACATTATTTCCACTATTTTGCATTTTATGTGAAACTGATACTTATTAAATTAAATATTTCTGAATTTGTTAAAATAGAAGCAATAATAGAAACAATGTTTTGAATAATAGTATAGCAACATTTTCCAGAAGCATTTTGTCCAACATTATTTCCACTATTTTGCATTTTATGTGAAACTGATACTTATTAAATTAAATATTTCTGAATTTGTTAAGATAGAAACAATAATATAAACAATATTTTGTATAGCAACCGCGGCGCCCCAGAGTCGCCGTTCGAGGGTTAACAGTCATGCAATAAACAAAGCATGAAACGGATTGCAGCGACGTTCGTCGAGGACCGACGACGCCTCTAGGGCGTCAAAAGGGTTGAGGCTGGTTGTCGCATTCTCTCACGCAACCGTGCAAAGCTAACCATGGGAAAAGGGGGGCAGTAAAGATCAAGGTTCGTTGAATTAGATTCCCATCTGATTTCGAAGTGCGTGACATTAACACCTCGCTTCTGGATCGAGTCGCGGAGTGCTCTCCTGAATGGATGCGCGGCATTCTTCTTTTCCATCTCCTTCGGCCTATTACACGTCCTACCTCGTCCACGGCCCCGTCCTCTGCCCCGTTGTCCTTCCCTCTCCTCTCTTGCACATTGTTCGAGACATTCGTGACATTTCATCCTCCCCGATCTTAAAGTCTATGCTCCGAGATCGTTCCTCGTAGGTTACGTGATCCGTAATCCCCGACTAGTTGATACCAGGCCTCGATTCAATTTCGAGGAAAACTCCTCCGACTACCTTGACGATATCCTATGGAAATTGACGAATCGCTCGCAAGCTCATGATTTTTTTCCACAGTATTCGCTGTGACTCTGTCTCGTTCGATCTCGATTTGTCCGGGTTTCTTGCGGAAGATGTTCGCGCAAACTTACGTTTCGATGTGTGCAAACATCGTCAAACTATGGTAAAATTTACGGTTCAATAGTCTTGTAATAGTTGTATTGAAGTTTAATAGTCTCTATTTGGTCGTGAAAAGAGAGTTTCACTCGGTTCAGAAACAAAATCGAAGTTTGTACAAACATCTACAATTTAATCTGCAAACAGCGTTCATCTACTTAGTAGAAGATCTTTGGAAAATTGTAAATTGTAGTCTCGCTTTATTTTTATGCTCTGTTTGGCGAAACTTTAGGAGAAAAATCGAAGTTTGCACAAACACCTACTCCAAACTACCTTCAAACAGCGTCCATTTTGTAGATCTTTGGAAAATTGTACAGTATACCTTCTGTTTATGTTCTGTTTGGTGAAACTTTAGGAGAAAAATCAAAGTTTGCACAAACACCTACTCCAAACTACCTCCAAACAGCGTCCATTTTGTAGATCTTTGGGAAACTATAAAGTATACCTTCAGTTTACGTTCTGTTTGGTGAAACTTTAGGAGAAACATCGAAGTTTGCACAAACACCTACTCCAAACTACCTCCAAACAGCGTCCATTTTGTAGATCTTTGGGAAACTATAAAGTATACCTTCAGTTTACGTTCTGTTTGGTGAAACTTTAGGAGAAACATCGAAGTTTGCACAAACACCTACTCCAAACTACCTCCAAACAGCGTCCATTTGGTAGATCTTTGGGAAACTATAAAGTATACCTTCAGTTTACGTTCTGTTTGGTGAAACTTTATGAGAAAAATCGAAGTTTGCACAAACATCGAGCTATTCATTTATTGCAGGGAATTAGTGGATTGATAAAATACAAGGACTACGTCATACAATTAATTTTGTGGAGGGAAAAGAATATCTTCGTGTTTGCACAAACTTCTACAACCTCGCCACAGAATGCATGAGAAAAATTGCATTTTTAAAAGATTATGAATTAAGAAGTTGGAGAAAGAACGTCGGAATAGCAAAATTATTTTCGTCCATGAAAATGCAAAGAAGGTTTCCAAAAGGTTGAGAAATATTATGTAAACGAAAAATTGAATGGAATTGCCTTGTGTAATTTTGAATTTGCTTGGTCGGCAGACGAAGGAAATCGGAATGGACAGAAATAATAATGATTTGCATAAAGTCCCGCAGTAATTAGCGGCCGCATTGAATGCGGGATTGCAATAATTTTCACTGTTTCCTAATCAGATTGTTGCGATGATTTATGGTGAGGATTATTCCGCAGATAAAATGCGGAATCACTGCAACACCGGATCTCGGAATGGTAGACACGAGGAAACCATGTTAAACAGAAAAAGAGTGGAAAAATGGCAGAAAAAACAACGAGGGGGGCAAAAATCAAAAACTAGACAGAGAAAATAAAAATAAAAAATATGGGGAGCAAGAAAAAAAAAGAAAAATCGATACGTTCGACGCACAGAAATGAGGAAATCTTCGGCAAGAACGGATCTCAGCTGGCAAGGATTAAAGTCACTTAATTATACTCCTGGGGTAAGACTGATTGACGATAACCGGACGAACTATAATAGCATTCCTCTGTTCACCTCCTTTATGAGAATAAACAAAGAGACCGGTGCGCGGTTGCACTCCGGTGCTTAAAGTTTAAGGCGAAGTAAAAGTTCATTTGCGGCGTTCGTTGTTAACGAACAAGATCGCCGCGCGACAATGCAAATTCGCTGCCGTCGTGGTTGCTAGTACTGTTCAATTCAATTCTGCCACTTCGACAAAGAAAAAAATCTCTTACGAAAATCAATCTCCTTTTAGACTGATCAAGTACCAGACGAAAAATATAGAACACTCATTATGCATCCGTTCAATTTCATTTCGTTCGATTCGACAAAACGCAAAATGGAAACGAGGTTGTTTTTGATTCAATTTTTATGAAATTTTTACTAACATATTCGTGACATTTTTTCTGGTTAGAATGAGTCCAAGCACGACGTAATTCGGAGCATATTTGCCTCTGCAAATCGAAACATTAGATAATTTTGATACCAGTTCGGATAACAGAGGTTTCACTATGCAGTGGATTAAACGAGTAAATATGATCGAAATTGCATCGTGTTGGGTATCATTTTAATCGGGAAAGTGTCAGGAACGTGTTAGTAAAAATTTCATTAAAAAATAACCAAAAAACTAACATCAAAAGACTAACAATAAACTTTCACGCGTATGTCTCTAAAATTCCTCAAGAAACCGATCATTTTCGACGTGTCACCGCATTTTCCACAGTAGGCGCCACTTATCCTGTTCGCAGCCATACTTTCTACATCTTACATAAAACAAATTACATAAAATCTTAATAAACGTTCCTCGGGTGGCAGACTTTTCATACCAATTTTTGTCCGATTAATTTTTCAACGGGCGCCAACGAGAAAAATAAAAGGGGACGAGCGAGGCAGAAGATCCTCGCGAACTTTTCTCGACGATCAATAAAAATCTGCGGGGGGATCAAGGAATCCGACGTCCCCGCGTCATCAAATCATCGATTACGCAAACGGTGTCGCGGCCTGACAATAATTTCGAGCGATCTCGAACTTATGAAACGGAATGGCGTAACAGAGAAAAAGAACTGTTCACGCGCATCCTTCGGCCGAAATTCACGAGACTCGAACAATAAAAAACGAAAATGAGAGGACTATGAAATGCGAAGCCGCCGTCGCCGGACCCGTTTATTTGACAATAAAAGAAATTCGCCGGTAATTTATCGGGTAATTGTTTGCGTCACGCGGCGTTTCTCTTCCTCGTTTCTGTCGGCGCCATCTTTGACGTCGAATTCTTTGTTTCAAGGCGTCCATTTGTCACATTGATAGATCAACAATTGAATGTTGATAATTTTTTATGAGAAAAATCTATGAAATAATAAATACTGAAACATTTTTCGTTTTAGAAATATTTACAAATCTAGACATCACTCCTAACAATGAAATCATTAAATTTGTGAACATTAATTCATGGATTAAATGTAAGAGATGTAAGGATTTATAAATATAAATTTCTAGATTAAGTATAACGAGTGTACTCACTCCGTTTCATCGAAACATGGGAAGACATTGTACGAACTGTCCCGTAACTGTCCGCCATTTTGCTTTTTTCTCGCGGCTTATCCATCGAAGCATAGCTGACCTATCATTTTCTGGTTTTTCGCGGCGAGTCTCGCCTTCCCATTCGTTCAACGAATCACCGTCGGTTTTTCAGGTTCGTTCGGCTATCATTGGCGTGTGTCGTCCGTGTGTCGTTGACTAGTCATTATCGGTGCGGCTCTTAATTGCTTTACGACGGAGCCCCGGGTGACACGCGTCAGCCCCCGTGAATTTATGGTTGTCCGCGCGTGGACGCGTCCTCCTGGAAATTTATGCGAAACTCCGGTGAAATTGAATACCGAGGGAACCGTTCGACATTCCGCGCGAGCCTCTTTGCTCGTAGATTTCTGAAACGTTGTTCGCTTCTGTCGTTGCTTCGCATCAAAACAATCATTTCGTCGATTTCTTTCGATTTTTACACTGTTAGCAGTGTGCCAGTAATATATTTTTTTATTCAAAACCAGTACTGTTATCATAGCGTCGTTATTATTTAAAGTTCTTTAAGCTCCATAATAAAAATTGCCACAGGAAACAGAATTTTATTGGACGATGAAGAGTCTTGGACATTTTCAAGCGCGTAACATTGTTGCTATTGTTCTCGGTGGCCATTAATTGTCTACGAAATGAAAATAAATTTCCAGCCGCCTCTGAACTCGCGAACTGTTGCAACATCCGGTATATGGTTCACGATCTATTCAAGTTCGCAAAGCATAAATACTATTTGAACGTCAATTAGAACAAGAAACGGATTTAATCTGGCCGGTGGATCTACCCCGGACGAGGGGCTTTCGTCATTGGCGAGGGAAGGTTCGCCGCCTCTGCCGTTTTGCCAAATCCGTAGACGGCTCCGAACATGGTGGATTTCTTTGCCTGATTTACTTACTCTCATTCTATTTTCTATTCATTCTATTTATTTTATTTTTGATGCTTAATTCTATTTTCTATTCATTTTAGATTCTACTACTTATCCCTATTTTCTATTGATTCTATATTCTACTTATCTTATATTTTCTATTCATTTTATTTTCTATTGATTCTATTTATTTTAGATTCTACTTATCCTATTTCCTATTCATTCTATTTATTTTTATTTGCTACTTATTCTAAGTATTTCATTTTCTACTTATTCTATTTTATTATTCATTCCATCTCTACTTATTGCTCATTTGTATTATCAATCGTGGATTCTATCGATCATTAACTCCATTTTCGAATCATTCTACCGATCACAAAATCTGTTTTCCATGGCGAAGATTCGAACCCGGATCGTTCGGGTGGCGGTCGGGACGCCTACCAGCGTCGCCACCGAGCCTGCACCTATTTTCGATTCTACTTCGGTATTAATTCCATCTTCTCCTCAAAACAATTTCCAATATTCTCTTATTCCAACAAAAGCGTCGGCTCAGAGGCAACCTCGAAGCGGTCATTCATAAAAATTCCAAAACCTACATCATAAAAACAGATGAATCAACAATAAATTATTGCTATCATTACAAAATCGTGAGGTCGCCACTCTCGATCGACAAACAACGTTCGGAGAATCAATATTCTGAGACATTCGCTTTTCAAACGCGGCGATCGTTTCGCATCTCGACCGCGCGAAATCGCGAGGTCAACGTGCCGCGCGGATTGGATTCTACGGAAAAACAAATTAACCGAGCCATTAGCGGCACGAGAGCGTTCGATATGTTTGAAAATAATTCCTCATTACGCCATGTTAATAGACGTTACACCGGTAATGGTCGTCCGGTGACTCGCAGATTGTCTCTCGCGCGCACGTTAATCGCCGAAGTGACAGGAATGACAGTCTCTCTCTCTCATTCTCTCTTTCTCTCTCTCTCTCTCTCTCTCTCTCTCTCTCTCTCTCTCCAGGCTCCCGTGTAAATGCTCCCCGGCTCGTCATCTTCCACTTCATGTCTCCGTATCGTCTCGACTGAACAGGGACCGTTAATAACACCATCGGCTACGCCGTTTCCCGCTCGATCGGCTAAACAATGTTATTAACTATGCAATCCTGGTCGCGGACAATTTCGTAATTAACACTTCGTGCGCCAGAGAAGGTGTCTATTTATTATACTAACGCTGTGTTTGGTCAGCGGGTTGCATAGTTGAGCGCGGCTACTGCAACGATCGGTACACACAAATCAGACAAATCTGAAAGAAAGAAATACATTTATGGAAAAACAAAAATGTCGAATATTGTATTGAATACCGTGGAATGACATACTAAAAGCCCGTTTTGATCGAACTATTATCCGTCAAGAAAAAAATTGCCATAGACCACTGTCTTTTAAGAGGTCTCAAATATAGCATCTCGGGGTTGAATTCGCGAAATTAGCGTAACGGGGCGAGCCAAAGCGTTAAAAAAATACTGAACTCTACAATGAACTTTCCCTAATAACATCCCAAAAAGTCATTTCGGTCGACCCAGTGCTGTCCGAGAAAAAAATTGCCAGAGACCACTGTCTTT
Organism: Halictus rubicundus; assembly: GCF_050948215.1. NCBI lineage: Eukaryota > Metazoa > Arthropoda > Insecta > Hymenoptera > Halictidae > Halictus > Halictus rubicundus. Next base: position 11,549,896 of record NC_135159.1, on the reverse strand, counting down.
TAAGAGGTCTCAAAAATAGCATCTCGGAGTTGAATTCCCGAAATTAGCGTAACGGGGCGAGCCAAAGCGTAAAAAAAAATACTGAACCCTACAATGAACTTTCCCTAATAACATCCCAAAAAGTCATTTTGATCGACCCAGTGCCGTCCGAGAAAAAAATTGCCAACGGGACCATTGTCTGGACTTGTTGAAGGATGAAGAAGAAGAGGATGAAGAAGAAGAGGCTGACGGGTTCACACGAGGGTACCGAAGGAGGAGGACAGGCCAAGTGGAACGGGGAGTTCGCACGAGTGCGCGAATTCAATGGAAGGTTATGAATATCCGATCTTCTGTCGAAGTTGCGTGTCACAGTTAGCCGGGTTCGTCATCGTCGTCGTCGTCGGGTCGACGCGTCGCGACGCTACCAAGACGCCTTTGTTGCGTCGTGATCCAGGTAGGCAGCCAGGCATTCCCTCGGTCACGATGAAAGTGAAAATCTTCTTCTCGTTCTTCGTTCTAGTCGCGCGATGACCTACTGCTTGCCAAGAATCTGGGTGCCCCGTCACACCAGCCCGTTCTGTGTTCGCAGTTCGCGGTTATGGCTCCTCGCACTACACGAGCCACGACACCGTGTGCCGCCTTTAGGAGAGCCGACCGCCAAATTACCCCCCCCCTGCCTTTCGGCAATCCTGATCTCTTGCGGCTCCCCCTCGTTGCATCGCCCCGACCGCAGAGTATAGTGATTTTCACCGACCGCTGCCGAAATCCGGAAACCGCGCGGAAAATATCGGTGCCGTTGGCAATTTTTTTCTCGCAGGGCACTGGGTCGAGCGAAACGACCTTTCGGGACGTTTTTACGGAAACTTAATTGTATCTTTTGGCATTTTTTTCAATGCTCCAGCTCGCCCCGTTTACGCTAATTTTGAAAATTTAACCCCCAGGATGTCGAGAAGCTATTTTAGAAGCCTCGCGAAAAGTCTTTGTCATTAAAATAGCAAAAATGTTTCTCGTAAATTGATCATGAAAGGTTACACGATTTTGCTAACATTTCACAGGGAAATGTTCGTTTTTTCTTTCTTCTAGTGTTTCTGAATATTTTCAAGCACGTTACAGGCTAGTTAATATTTATAAGTTTCGCAACCGACGCGACGGTCACGCGGGATTTCCATTAGAGGAAGGATTCTAATAGGAAAATGGCTTATTATTTAATCTAATGAAAAGATAGTGATTACACGATTAATCGGTAAATGTCAATGTCAAAACAGCCGGCTGATCACCGGGTACGAAAAAGGAAACCGGTGATTTTCATCGGCGTATCAGGTTAGAACGGGGACAGGACGTTCGTTTAAGAGCACCACGCGTTATAGTGATCGCGTGTAACGTTATAACCTCGACATTAAGTAAACAGGGATACAGTTCATCGCGTCCTTTGATAGTCCGGCTAAAATCATGCTCGTGTATTCCCGCTGTTGGCAGAAAAATCGAACGAATCCGATATCAGCAAATAACTATACTAGTTTTGGTATTGCGTAGCAAATAATTCTACAAAATGTCCGTATTGAATAATAAACATTCGTTCATATGTTCACGTAACTGAAAATATAATATTACCACCATCTGGAGCAACTGAATGGCGTCCAGGACGCAAAACATGGAAAAATAAAGATGGCAGCGTTGCGTCAGGTCGTCCATCGATCGAACAAGACAAACAGAACGTGTCCAACTCGGAACTAGCATGTTCGATCTAACATTTAACGCGCCGATTAATTATCGGTCATGAAATCTGTCGAATGTCAGCCGCCGTGCAGAATTCCTCGGACGATGCTCTTCGTCCACGCGTGTTGAAGTGCTTGTCAAGATGCTTCGGTCTTCTGAAAATGATTAAAACCGCGAATTACCTCATCCATTAACTCTCTACACTTCGGTGTCTCTGGTAATCTCCGTGGAGCGTGTTTGATTGAACAAACTGCCGTCCGTATTGCAGATTAATCAATAGAACCGCTGCACACGTAGAAAATCTCCTCAGCAAAGTAGAACAAAATATTTCTTTTTACGCGTATCATTTGTTTCTACGTTGCACTCTTACCATTTATTTTGTCCTAGAACTATTGTTAAACTTCTTTCGTTGTATAATATAATCACAAAAGTGAACAGAAGGCGGAGTTAATACCAAATGGAAGCAGTAGAAATAGGCACAGGCGCGGTGGCGACGCTGGTAGAGGTCCTGACTGCCACCGGAACGATCCAGGTTCGATTCCCCTCACCGTTCAGAAAATAGCTATCTAAAATAAATAGAGAATTATATAAAATTGGGATGGAAATTTAATGATGCAAAATTGAATGGATAGAATTCAACAAAATTAGTAATGAAATAGAAGAATCAAAATGAATAGAAAATAAAAAACTAACAATTAAGTAAAGAAACAAAGAACCAATAGAGAATTCAGAATGAATAATAAAATAGAATCGATGGAAAACAACAGAGAGTAGTAATGAATAAATAATTAGAATCAATGGAAAACAGGACAGGTAGTAGTGGATAAATAAATTAGAATCAATGGGAAACAGAAGCGAATCGAATAATAAAATTAGAATAAATGGAAAACAGAGGAGTATATAGTGAGTAAATGAATAGAAATCAATGGGGAAAACAGAGTGAATAATAAATAGAGAATCCTATGGAAAACGGAGTGAATAGAAAGTTAGAAGCAGAATTGAAGAATGAAATAGAAAAACTAGTAGAAATATAAAAATTTCTAATAAAATAGAATAAAAGATAGAATTGAAGGAAAATAAATAGAATCAGTGGAAATATAGAATTTGACTCGTTCCATTCACCAAAGGGTGACGAAAGGGAGACTCCCCTTCTCCGACAGTGGATTCTGCAACCGTGAAAAATTTTCTATGCTGTTCTACACCCACGGGGATCATCGTTGGAAGGCCATTCGCACGATTCGAAGCGAAGATACCGTGCGTTTCCATCCAAGCAGGCGGCGGGATCCGTTGACGAACTTCTTTCACGGGTGGGCGTAACCGCGATATCCCCCCGGTTATATCCAATAATTCGTGCAACAACATTCCCAACATTGGATTTCGCAATGGCAAATACGTCCCACTCGCGATGGATGATGTCCTGTGCTCGTTCAAAGCGACCGAGCAGAGACCACAAGGTATATATCCATCGATATTTCGCAAGATCTCTCTTCGCACCACTTCCCACGAGCCAGCGGCGCGTATCTTCCTTTTTCATGGCCCTAGAATGGACGATCATCTCGCAGGATACTGAATGAAGACACCTTTCTTTTTATTTTCAAACGCGTGTTCCGTTCAGCGTGTCCAAATCGGAATCGATTATACGATTTGTTATTAACGTTTCCCTGATGGATGGGATTCTAATCGACGAGCTATTATAGAAAAACGCGCGCCTGGGTGCACCTTTCCCATCGTCATCGAGTTCAGGCGAGCGACGCCGGCGCGACGACTCTGAAAAAATTAACCTGGAAGAGGAAACTTTCTCGTGACAGTCAGCGTCGATGCAATTAGTTCAGTTTTACGATCCGGGTGTTTACCGGGATCGAGTTTTTTTTTAAAGCATATTACGCAACAGTAATATTCCTCTTGTGTACCCTCGGTCCGTCCTCTTCTTGTTTTTTAAATTCGTCGCCCTCTTCTTCTTAAAATTGTTTTCTTCTTCTTCTTCTCCTTTTGAAGTTGTCTTCTCCCTCCTCTCCAAAATCGTAATTTTTTTCTTTTCTAAAATCCATCACGTTCTTTATAAAAACTTTTTTCCCTACTCCTTTTTAATAGTCGTTTGATCTACGAAGAGGTTGATTAGCTGATTCGTCCAGCGTCTGATGTTCTGTATCGTCCCGTATCGTCGCCGTTCGCCTATAAAAGCAGACACGATGCATCTCCTCGGCCGTGAAAGGGTTGAAATAACGATCCAAGTGCTCTGCCCTGACCTGGTCTTGCTCGGTCTTGCTGGATATGCACGTAAGGCTGGGCAACATGCGGATTATTGCTATTGCTCGGCAAGCGATTCCGAGCGTGCGTACCCGCGCGTGCCTTTCTCCGCTTGCTTCTGCCTATAGCTGTACCGAAGCTGCGCCGAGACTATGCTAACGTCTCCGCCGAGACGACGATGAGCCTGCTCGTTTCGAAAAAAATACCAGGTCAACCTGCTGCCCGAGAGTCCCTTTTTCCCCCGATTTGTAACGTCAATTACAACGGTTTGCTCGCTGTCGACACTTTTAGTACCCCATCACTGACCCCAGCAGCTCGATAACTGTCCTTTCTAGACGTTCGCAGCTTAGAAATTGAATCGTGACATAGTCGTAGCCACGTCCTGACGTGTAGGAAAAATTCGGGACCGAAATGTCATACGTATCGTGCGGCACACTGTTCCTTCATCTTGTTTTTCCTCGTAGAACCTGTTTGTTTTTCATGATTTTCTTATGGAACGTTTACGAACGTGTTCGTGACTCCTTTGCGATTAAAACGATACCAAACACGACCCAGTTTCGGTCCTATTTGCCTGTGCAATCTACGATATAGTAGAACCTCTGTTATCCGAACTAAGATCTGAGTTCTCTAGCGTTTGAATTTGCGGGGGCAAACGTGCTCCGAATTCTACCGTGTTTGGGCTCGTTTCAATCGGGGAAGTGTCATGAGTATGTCGGTGAAAGTTTCGTAAATAAATAATTAAAATCAGGAAAGTTATATAATTAAATATTTTCTCACTATTTTCTCGTATCGATATATTAGAGTTTGAGTAATTCATTTTGTTAGGGGCTCTTGCAAGAAGTTAGTAGAACATTGTTCTTTGTCCAAGACGATAATGTTTGCCGATCGAAAGAGGGTATAGTGAGCGCGATTTTAGAGGCAGTTAGATCGATGGTTCTATAGTAAACCATTACATGTCGATTTGAAAATAAAATTCTACTGTCGTGTAAAATGACGTCATTCCACGTCGGCGGCTGTCAGTGAGCTTGCGAGAAGACGTAATTTTACGTCATCGGCTGCGAATGTGTTAATCAAGTAGACGAACGGCATTATGATCTGAGATCGATTCAGAGGTGAGTGGGAAGTTGGGGATAGCAATTGAACAGTGTTATGCAGGTGATGTGATAGTCACATGGAAAGTCAATCACGGAAAAATGAAATATTCATCTCGAACATTCGAAAGCGCGGTGACAAAGGAAATTATTATGCAGCTGCTTCGACTAAATTTTCATACCATGAAAAGCTACCTGAATGTTAAAGAATATTTGTATTTAGATAAAATAAATTTGTATATATGTAATAATATCTGAACTAGACAATGTAGCAGAATTTTTAATGAAAATTATAAAAACACAGATGGGTCAAGTATGATTGAGTAACAATCTTTTTTATAGGCAGTTTAATATAAAAATGTTATTATGTCATTGAAGGAGTCATTGGGAAAAGTACTATACTAGTCCATTAATGTTCAAATTATAGCATTACGATTCCAGGTTAACGGCCAATAACCTTTTTGTTATGAGAATGGCAATTAAAATTGAAAATGTCGTGTTTTAAGTATTATTTTATAGGAGAGTGTGCATTACATTTTCGGCTGATGTCGAAAGCATGATTGAGAAACGTAAAGTGAGGAGATCTTTATGAAAGGAGAGTAGAACATCCGACTGTACGATGGCATAAGGTTATGGAGAACAAAAGGCAATTGTTATTAAAGCAGAATAATATACATATTTTAATTATTTATCGCTATTATACCGAGGCTCATAATTCTTTCTCGCCCCGTGATAATTAAAACAGCATATTTGCTCATTCCGTTTCGAAATTACGATAACGACTCTTTTGTACTGGTTGTATGAATCCTCTTGTTTCGACGTGAGATTCTTTTAACCAAATTGCACATTTTTCTGCATTTTTCAGTCATGCAAAAATTCAATTTTGCATGAAAATCCTCGGGAAAATTTTAGCGAGCATTAAAATCGAAAATTCCGGGATACGATTTTGTTGAAATGTACATTTTCAAATCGAAAACCTGGAAATTAATTTTTTTCACAGGAAATTGGGTGAGTACAGGGTAGAAAGGCAGTCACGAGCCTAAACGCGTCAACGAACCGTTGGATCCCGTCCGACGGCTCGAGAACACCTATGAAATATCAAATTCTTTCTGATACGAAGCACGATAATCGATGGAATGACTTCTTCATGCTGCACCTTCGAGGCTAGAAGTCAGCGCTCGCGGCTCGAAAGATCATTTGTGGATCGCATTGATCCGGATTACAGAGGCCTTCCCACGATCCAACCACAAATATGCAACTAAAGCGATTTGTCATGAACAAGTTAAACATCGTCTCTCAAATCGAAACAATTCTTCCATAAAGCCATACAAGAAATTATCGACAATTGTCACAATTTGTTGCACCCGCTGCTCCGTACTGCAATATTTTAGCAAACTAAACGGTGCCGAATCATGGTATCGAAACGATACCCATTCACCATGGTTCTATTCAATTTATTATTAATAATAATGCGAAACAAGGTAATTGTGAAAATTCTTGTCACAGTAAGCCTCAATTCGAAATTCTTCCAGATTTTTTTATAGTGCAATGGTTTGGCAAAAATTTTTTATCTCTTTACTACGTCCGCAGGATAGTATGAAGTGTCCTTATGGCAAGTTTCAACTCGAACAAATTTTTTTGAGAAAGTTATAAAGAAATTTGTAAAGGTCCTTTCATTCCAGACTGCTACACAGGGATCACCAATTTGAAATTTTTCTAGATTTTTTTCCAGTGCAACGGCTCGATAGAAAGATTTTATTTTTTAACCCCATCAACAGGGTAGTATGAAGTATACTCGTGTCAAATTTCATCCAAAACGGACCCCTATCTCAAAAGTTATAATTTAATTTGTGAAGGTCCTTTCACATCAGACTGCTATGCGAAGATCACCCATTTGAAATTTTTCCAGATTTTTTTTCAGTGCAACGTCTCGATAGAAAGATTTTATTTTTTTACCCCATCAACAGGGTAGTATGAAGTATACTCGTGTCAAATTTCATCCAAAACGGACCCCTATCTCAAAAGTTATAATTTAATTTGTGAAGGTCCTTGCACACCAGCCTGCTACACATGCTTTGCATGTGTATCATTATCGAAATACAATTCTATCCTCGCTGCAACGCTGAAGGCTACTGTGCATCAATGCAGTTGCATCGATTTCTATTCCTGGTTCCCTCGATCACTATGGGAATCGCACTAGTCGCAGCATTAACGCTAGAATCGTTTTCTTTTCATTCTTTCCTCGAGATCATTTCCGCGTGTGTGTCTGATGAAGTTTTCGAATTCGATTTACCGGCATGGGAAACCATTCGCGAATTGTTAATTGCATACATCCTTTAACAGATGCGCCTCTCGATTATGGGAATAACTGAAATGGCATGGTTGCGGAGATGATTCTCCTGCGGCAATTAAAAATGTTCGGTACGGTCGAGGCTCGACTGCAGGAATGCTGTAACATGATTTAATACTTCACTGAAGTATCAATCTCACTTTTTCTTTTTTATCCCCTGTTTGTGCAATTTTTCGATGAACTTCCATTTCATTTCTTCTTTTAATTATCACCTTTTTTAGATTTTCTATTCTGTAGAGACACAACAATGGTCTGACAATAATTTTTTTTACTACATATATGGGATAGTATGAAGTATACTTATGCCAAGTTTTATCCTAAACGGAGCATTTTCTCAAAAGTTACAATTAAATTTGTGAAGGTCCTTTCATTTTAGATTGCTGCACAGTGACCACCAATTTGAAATATTTAAACATTTTTTTGGAATATAGTGGCTCGATAGAAACTTTTTATTTTTTTACTACGTCGACAGGATAGTATGAAGTATACTTATGCCAAGTTTCATCCTAAACGGAGCTTTTTCTCAAAAGTTACAATTAAATTTGTGAAGGTCCTTTCATTTTAGGCGCAGTGACCACCAATTTGGAATATTTATAAGTTTTCTTAAAATGCAATGGCTCGATAGAAATGTTTAATTTTTTTACTACATCGACAGAACAGTCTGAAGTGCTGTTGTGGCAAGTTTCATCCTAAACGGAGCATTTCGACTGTTCGCAAAATCTGGTAACCACCGAAAGACCGGCGTCCGAAAAATTGAATTAAAAATCGAGGCGAGCAGTGTTCCCATTAAAGGTGAGTTTCCAACGAAAGGACGAGTTCCAGTGCAACGTATCTGATCCGATGGTCAGGAGATAGTGCACAGGCCACGTGCAGGTCGGTCCCAGCAAGGTTCTAAGGCAAGGTGAGGCAAGGTAATGCGAAACAAGGCAACGCGCATCATCCAGCCCCCTCTTCCCATACAAACCGGGGGCCCCCGGTCCCATAGCGTTCAAGTATCATCTTATTAGAGCCACACGCTATATAAACCCAACCTGCCAGCATGCCGAGCAGTTACGTACTGACTTTATTCACTGCCGTGCCGGAGTGCAACGATATTGTAACCGACGGGACACGTGCCCCATCTGACCCATATCCGTGCATTCGACGTAAGCACCCCCGTAAAACAGCCCCCATAGTCCGGAACTTAGGCGAACTCCGACGGCCAACCAACCCCTGGTGACTCGCGGTGCTATCATTCTCTGTGGGACTGATCGTCTTCTTTTATTTTTCTTTTTTTTTTTTGTTTATTTTATTATCGCTTCTTTTCCGAGCAAGTGAACTTTGTTGTGCAGCTCTTCTGTGACTTTGATGGATTTTGTTAGAAGCTGACGGCAAGGGGAGGTAGTTGCAATATTTGCAATTCATTACCTGGACAGTGTATTCGTTTTTTTGAAGAAGTTGGTATGGTTGAAGCAGTAGGTTCGTGTAGGTGATTTTTATTTCTCCTGGAAGAGGTATGATTGAACACCCTCGAGAAGAGGGTAGTTTTTAGAATTTTTTTGGAGCGCAATAGCTTGGTAGAAAATTTTATTTTTTTTTTTAAGAAGTTGTGAGCATTTTTGTGGAGGTCCTTTCGGTTTCGATGATTCTCTAATTCGTGTTTTTCTGGATTTTTTTACCGCCCAATGAGTTCACAAAAATTTTTTCTTTTTTTACCACATAGGCAGATTAGTATGAGGTTTACTCATAGCAAGTCTCAACTTGAACAAAATTTTTTTATAAAAGTTATCAATTTATTTGTGGAGGTCCTTCCCATTTCGATGATTCCCTAATTCGTGTTTTTCTAGATTTTTTTACCGCACAATGAGTTCACAAAGATTTTTTCTTTTTTTACCACATAGGCAGATTAGTACGAGGTTTACTCATAGCAAGTTTCAACTTGAACAAAATTTTTTTATAAAAGTTATGAATTTATTTGTGGAGGTCCTTCCCATTTCGATGATTCTCTAATTCGTGTTTTTCTGGATTCTTTTTACCGCACAATGAGTTGACAACAATTTTTTGTTTTTTTACCACATAGGCAGGATAGTGTGAGGTTTATTCATAGCAAGTTTCAACTTGAACAAAATTTTTTTTAAAAGTTATGGAGGTCCTTTCGATTCGCAGCGACGCTCGAACACGAAGTTTTCTGGATTTTGTTACAGTGTAACGACTTGATGTGCATTTTTTATTTTTCACAACATATTGATACCATAGTGTGAGGTTCGTACGTGGCAAGTTTCAGCTGGAGCCAAATTTTTGTTGAGAAAGTTATGGGTGCATTTGCGATTCTGCTTTGTCAGCTCGCTGACGCAAACCTAAACTCGGGCATTATGAAAATGGGTAGCACGAATAGTCCGAGTGAACGGTCAGTCGATCGAGAGATCCAGAAGATGTGCACATCGAGGAGATTCAGGGAACGAGTTCCGTGATTCCCAGCTGGGAGTGGTGTGCATGCATGCAATTCTGCGAACAATCGCGCCGCAGCCAGGGTGTGGTTAGCCGTGAAATGTCGTCGAGGTCTATTCAACCCTTTGTGTCGCAAAGAACATCGTAAATCGAGCCGCGGCTATTTTCTCAAACGGAATTTTATAATCCTCTCGTCGATTCCACTCCGGCGAATGCATCTAAACCGGTCGATTTTCTGTTTCCCGCAGTGCACTCTCCGAAAACCGGTGCGCGAGTTTCTTTTCTGGGACTGGGCCGGCTTGTTGCCCTGCAAACATGTTTTACCTTCAGGTAAGCGGATGAAAACGATCACGTTAGACCTAGGACGAATGTTAATTTCAAGAGAAGACACCAGATACAGTGATTTTTTATTTACGTGAAACATTCGGGACCGAAAAGTCGCTCAAATCGCGTGCAGACGTTGTTTCTCGATCACTTTTCCTCGTATAACTTTTTTATTCTTGATTATTTTTTAACGAACCTTACATGGACATATGCGCGGCATTCTCCCGATTAAAATGATACCCAACACGATGCAATTTGGTTTGCATCTGCTCGTGTAATCCACGATATAGTGGAGCCTCTATTATCCGAACCGATGTCTGACCTCTCCAACGTTTACAGAGGCAAATCTGCTGTGAATTGTGTCGTGCTTGGGCTCATTTTAACCGGAGAAAGGTCACGAATATATTGGTAAAAATATGGTAAAAAAATTATCAAAAAAAAATTATTGTCAACAAATTACTATATACTTTTTCAAATAGGTCTTTTATGGGTTTCGTACTTGACAATACACTAAAATAATTGAACATGGTTAACGATGACACTGCACTCGACGTCACAACCCCCCAAAAAATTCTATTTGAAAGGAAATTGCACATTATCGTCACTTTCGTCGTACATTTGCTATAACTCCGTTAACGCTAATAATTTCTGTAAGTGACTCGACACAAGGATGTTCTCAGGATGGTGCAAGGATGCGTGAGAATTTTGAAGGATCGATTTTGATTATCCGTAAAATGAAAAATATTTGTTAAACGGGTATTTAAAGCTCGACTAGAGACATAATTGCTGGTGGAGACTGAGCAACGCATGCACACCGATAAATCAATTACTATCGGTGTGATTCATGCCTCCACTGATTAATCGTAGAATACGGAGGAATACTCGCGATAATTTGTTGACACCTCTCCCCTCCGCACGCGTGAATCGAGATTTATGCGTCACGAGGTTCGCCGGTTGGGAGGCAGTAATTAATTATAATAATTAGACGGCCGGCGGGGAACGGTGTGCGTTCAACGGGAATGACACAGGAATCTTCGCGGTTCACGCTTTGGTAGGAAAGTTCACGGTTTTCCTGCGATTTACAGTCCTTTTCGTTCGCGAGGCTGATCAATCACAAATTAATTAGAAACATCAATCTACAGGTAATATCTCGTGTTTGCTCCTAATGATTTTTTCCTTAGACTTTTGCCGGTGTATTCGTGACATTTTTCTGATTAGAATGAGCCCAAACACGACACAATTCGAATCATATTTGTTTGTTTAATACGCGATATAGTGGAACCTCGATTATCCGAACTAGTTCAGTGGGACGTGATAGGTTCGAGAAGCTGGCAAATTCTGTTCGTTAAAGATTGAATTTTTCTATCGTTAACCAGTTGATACTACGTTAAAATATGTATTAAATGACATATTAAAAATTATGTATTTTACTAAGTTAAAAATAATGTATTAAGAAATACATTAGAATATATGAAATTGAAACTGCAAATCTAGCTGGCGCGTATTTGACAATTTGTCTCGGCTATATTTTTACAATTTTTTGTGTTGTAATAATTTCGGCCATTTTCGCCGCATCGCAGTAAAAAACTTGCGAAATTATCGGGGATCTCGGAATGCTAAGCAGCCGCTCATTTAAATTTACTAACTGTAGAAAAATCCCCATTGTTTCTGCGGTTATTGTTTAACGTTCATTGCCACAGCAAAAGTGACGAAAGTCCATTTAGATCCCGGACCAAGGACTGTCTCTATGTGAATCGCGTCGCGATGCAATATGGCGTCCCGACGAGCTGCAATTCCCAGAAAAATCTGACGAATTTCAGCAATTTTACAGATTTAGACAAAAAAAATAAAAGATTGTAAACAGCAAAAGATAAGAAAACGCAAAGAACATCTACACGGTGTCTCGAAAGTCCGAGCGAGTCTATAACGGGGGAAGTTATGCGATCCCTTTATGCAACAGGACCATAAAGTTCGAAGGACAGCTCGAAGGATTTACGGTCGACAATCGTGTCAACTGCAGGACGTGCGGGCCTCTTGTGGTTGCCATAAGGACCCCCGAAGCGTATAATATATCTGCACTGACGTTTTTATTGTCTTGACCCGTCGGTTTGGCCATTATGACCGTAAAAGGCCGTTACATTGTGATCATTAGACCGTGGATCACATGCGTTTATGACGAAAAATGGCTAAGTGCAATTATGCAGACCTTTGTGACTGACCAGGCACAGATTTTGAAAATTGTTTAACTCTTGCGTCAAACAATGCACATGTAAAAATATAACAAATAATTACACAATAATAATAATAGTAATAATAATAATAATAATAAATAATTATTACATCATTTTAGTAAAAGTTACCAATCTCTAAAGAACAAAATCTGTGATCCTGAAGTTATTATATTTGTCTCAATAATTTACTATGGGGTGTTGGAACCACTAGGGTTCGCTGACATCTTTAAAGAAATATTCTGGCACCTCTCCAAGGGAAATGCAATCTTGCCAAAAATTCTGAGCATGATTTTCCAATTTTCTTCGCATTTCTAACAAGCTCCGGCAACACTTTCACCAATTTAGGCGCTGTGTATACTTAATTCGCCGTCTGCGACGTGTGGAAATCCAGGAAAAAAAAATTGCGGCGCATTTAAATTCGCACGGGCGCATCTTCATTAGAAGTTCGCCATGGGAATGCACAATTAGCTGGAACGTCCTTCCCGACGTGTAATTAACTCTTCTGGTGTTTCGTTCGTGTCGACGGCGTGTTTGACACCGAACGTTCGCAGACTGTCAAACAATAGGCAGGTGCAAAGTTTGTTCTCAATTTTTCATTTTCACTTCGAAAGACTTTATATTTTTAAATCTTATTAAATCGAATTATCTTTTTCACGAGCAACCTACGTCATCATATTTCTGACATTTTTCCGATTCAAACGAGTCCAAACACGACGCAATTCGGATTACACCTACTTGATTAATCCACGATTTAGTGGAACCTCGGTTATCCGAACTCGTCGGTGTTCGGTTACTATCGTGGATTACGCAGGTGAACCAGATCCAAACTGTATCGTGTTTGGGCTCGTTTCAATCAGAAAAATGTCACGAGTATAACTGTAAATGTTCCCTAACAAAAAATAATGAAACACAAAAATGTTATTGTCAATGAAGCGGGGATGAATTTTGCACAAACGTCGTGCACTATTATTGGTGTACATAGTATTATTGGTACGCTATGTAAGCAATTATATCTGCTCGTTAAATTGTCTCTAATCCGAAACGAATGAACTAAAATCGTAAAATTAATCACAGTGGCGAATCTAATGTATATAAAAATGATTATAGCGGTGGATTTTCTTCCAATTGAATTCTACACTGCTCAATGAGAAAAGAAATGAATCACAGTGCTGAAAAGCTGACGCAAGGTGCGATCATTGTACTCGGTGGATAATTGCGTGGAGTTTTTCGCTCCGGACCGCACGCGACGCTTATTTACAATAAAAAGTGGTTTCGCAACAACTTAATTACACGTCTTCCGCCTCATTTCTGTCGTGTCCTTTTGTCTCCGGCTATGCGGCCGAATATGCGTGCGAAATCGTCTTCTTGCTGTCAATTTACAGTATCGTCCGAACGGGACAGTGTTCTCCAAAATGGCGGACGAAGAAATTGGAGCAACGAAAGGAATGAGTGAAGATATTTATGAAAATTGATGAAAATGGAATATTTGTAAATTCTTTTAGCATCTTCGCGGTTCTAAATGTCACCAGTTCGTTTTTGAATGCATAATACTCGCACGGTCTAATAATAAACTGGTGGGCTTAACGATCCTCATTAGGGGGCATAACGTTGGAAAATGGAGTGTTTCGCGTGCAACAGCCTAACAGCATACGAAGCCAGTGATTATCGGATCCGAGAACGATCGGCCTAACAATTACCAGCATTTATGACACGCGTTCTAATAGACGAAAACTTGCGAAACGGATCCTCTTCTCGGTTTCTAATTGAAGAAAACGTTCGATCATCTCGCATCTGTCGCCCCGTTACCAAATCCGGCGCCATCCTGTCCGCGATCGCTTCATTACATTCTCATCACGATCATCCGCAGCTGTCACGCGTGTTCTGCTGGCAAGAGGAAACGCGGCAATCATTAAAAGTTGCGCGTCAAATGATTGCCGCCGCCGCCGCCGCGCCGGGTTGTGCAAACGGGAGTAGGAGGACGAGGTGGGAGGACATTTTGCGGGATCGTTGGATCCTGCAGCTGGCCCCAATCATCCTCGCAAAGTCATCGGAATTGCTGCTTAAACATTTCAAACGATAACATTAATAACACATCTTCATCAATCTTCGATCATCCCTCTTTTCATTTTTCGATCTTTTTGTGGCTCAATATCTGCCATTGGTCTGAGTTTTTTTTTCAGAATTTTTGGATACAATTTAATTAAAAAGAAAACATTTCATCCTCTTGTATTGCTTCACTCTACATTTTTGGGAGTGTGCATTTTCTGAATCTTTTAAAAGTCTCCAATTTTTTAATACAGAAATGACACAGAAGCAAATTTTTAGCAGTTTTTAATTTTTTACGGCTAGAATTTTTTACCAAAAATTTTGAAAAAATTACCGGATGGGTATCTCTATAACAGCAACGTGTTAGAATTTTTTCAAAACTTTACCTTGTAATAAATAGAAATAATTGAGGGAAACTCGTTAATCCGGATCTCCCTCATAGCTACTCTTCTGATGAAGGTGAAGGGATGAAACTTGACGTAAAATGTTTCTTATTCTCTTCTCTAAGCTATCAAATAGTGCAAATTGACGTCAATGTGACTGAAATTTGATTGCAGGCCACTTTAGCCACACTTGTTTGAGCTCAGACTATTTTATATGGGTTTTATGATTGTTAATCGATGTTTATTGCATTATAGATCACAATACTCTGCATGGCGGTGGTCCACGTGATTTGCGACCTTCCACCTGGAACAAGGCGCAACACATACCTGCCCCCAGAGCCAACGAAGGGCTACAATTACGACACGCCAGGGATACCGTTCCCAAAACCGACCACCACACGACGACCATTTTCTACGACGACGCCCTATCCAACCAGACCCATAGGTCCTAAAACAACCACGAAGTTCCCAACAACAAGACCAACCCCTGGAACAGGGTACCCACCCCCGGGCCCAAGGCCAACTCCGGAATTCCCGGATTATGGGCCCCCAACTGGACCAACTCCTGGTGTGAGTATTCACATTAGTACAATATTTATGTATAAAACCTTTACCAAAACGTTCGTAACGTTTTCCTGATTAAAATGAGCCCAAACACGACACAGTTTGGATCATGTTTACTGGTTTAATCCACGATATGGTAGAACCTCCGTTATCCGAACCAACAATACAAAATCTAACATATTCGAAACGTGAATTTCTTCGATTTCGGAGGTCCATATTTAATAAACAAATGAAGAGCCAGGAAAATGATGACTTAAACCCCCCCTAATTTCACATGGACTTCATTGTCCTTCATTTTGGATAATCTAGCCCAACGTCAATGGCCAAAACAATAATGAAAATTTGTTTCAGCACGACCATCATCACCACGAGCCGGGCATGCCGTTCGACTTTAATTACGCGGTGAAGGAGGACGCGTTCGGCAATGATTATTCCCATAATGCCATCAGCGACGGAGACATCGTCCGCGGGGAGTACAGAGTCCAACTTCCTGATGGAAGAATGCAGATCGTCCGGTACACGGCCGATTGGAAGCATGGCTTTAGCGCGCAGGTTTCCTATGATGGGAATCCCCGTTTCGACGTTCCTCGGCCGACCGGCACCTTCGCAGGCTATTAAACACCTGGTCGAGCCTAGGGTTGCTAAATCGTACCACGTTAAGGGGCCCCATACACCTAAAAACCAAAAACAAAATCAAAACGTTTCCGTCAGAAACGGAAATTACTTTTTTAATTTATACAAACAATTTTTATTACCAATTGAAAGTACGTAATTTTAACTTTATACCCAAAAAGTTTCATTGAAGAATCCCAAAATATGGTGGAGTATCTGTTACAGATTTCTAAAATTGTGATTCTTCGAAAAACGAAGAATTTTTCCAAAGTGAAAAAATGCGATTTTGGGCCCAAAAAATCGTTTCTTTTTTACTGCCAAAAGTTTTAAAACTGCCATGAGAAATCCTAGATGTATCAAGGACAACTGTAAAAAATGTTACGTAATTTTAGAAAAGGCTCTTTAGCTTTCATATTTTTGAAAATAAATATTTTTTGCTTATCCGGGTGTATGTTTCCCCTTAATAGACGTTTGTCTCGCGATTCTCACCGTCTCGTTGCATACCGCTAATTAGCCGAATCGTTTGGATAAATGAGATTCCAATGTACTTTCTTCTTTTCGACGTCGCTTCAATTACGGTGGATCCTGATTAGGTATTTGGGCATTCAGGAGACGATGTTACTTCACCCTACTAACTCTCCTGAGACTTGAAGAGGACAATGACTTTGACTGTATGATTGTGTCCATAGTATGGCATAGTAAGGGGTAGAAGAAACATTTGATTAAACTCCGTTCAGATAATCAATTAATTTTCAGAACTGTAAAGTGTTTTACAGTGAAATACTATTTTATGAAGCGAGCATTTGAATTTGGCGACATCAACTTATTAAATAGTAACTTCATTGACAGAATATAATTCACTTTAAAGAATTTTTGTGAATTAGGGTTGATTTCTCCTTGTCCTTCCAAAAGTATTGTACTAAGGGATCGAAGGGTTAACTGCGAGTCGCATTTGGAAATATTGTGGTAGCATCCTCCTGCAGGATCAAGTGGTTTAATCGTAGACGTATTCCTTTAATTTCCTGCCAGTACTAGATACAAGTAATACGAGCAACCCCTTAGCCCATATTTTTTATTCCTCGGTTAGTTGTGTCCAATGGACACGGATACGTAGAAGGAGCAAAATAAAAAGTTGTTAAAATCAAAGTGTACTTCTTTCTGAAACACAAGATGTCAGTTAAGGACTAATGTTTTGTAGTAGTAATATTTAATTTAATCAGCGCTAATAGAAGACCAATACTAACCCCTTGCAGTTCAGTTTCTTGCAATGACTTCGCTCTGAGAAAACCATAGAAAATAAAGAAGCATACGTCTCTGTCGTGTGTCGGAGATTGTAATAATATAGCCAAGGAGATGATGAAGACGGGAGAATTCATTGTATTATTTTTATAATAAAAGTATGTGTAATGTAACACCACCTTTTTTTCTGTAACTCTATTTTACTATTAAACCGGATAAAAATTGTGAACTGTTCCTACAAGATGCAGGGTACGGTACGGTACCCAAGGTACGGTTGCCTGCATAAAAGAAATGGTTTGCAAAATTAGAACACATCTTTGCAAGCGTTACATACTGAATACTAAATTCTTCTGCCAACCCTAGCCTCGACCAATAATTGTAATGTATTGTATAGAAACCAAGACAATACTCAAAAGATTATATTAACAATTCGTTTGAATAAAAGATTTGTTAAATATACATGTATATAATTTTTTGTTTGCACTATTTTTTTTTTTTTTTAGAAATGAAAGTGACCTTCCATTTTTTAATATCTTTTTATATTCTTTACTAATGTTTTCATACTGTAGTTCTCCTAATTAAGACTATAGAATTAGAGATCTCAAAGTTAGGGACTAGAAAAATGGTTTGTTGTGCTAGCTGTTGCTATAGCAAAATCGATCGTCGCGCGTGTGCCGAAAATGTTGCACTCTATCATTGAAACAGAGCAAACAGTGCACTGTTAAACTAATTGTTAGTTAAGACAATGATTCATACGCACCGTTGCTTGAAACTTGAAAAATCAAGCTAAACACCCAGGTTTGATTCTCAACATGACTCTACCACTATCAAGAATTGACTACGCAGCTGTGGGTGTCACATCGAGAAGCACCACAAAGATCTTCCCTCCGTCAGATCATAGACAGACTCAAAAGTTTGCTGTCGGTGACCATGATGGAGTGTTACATATATATAGTAAGTTTCTTGCTGTATCCAACTGATCGAGTCTTCTTATTTCTTTCATCGATGAACCCTTCGCTGTAGGTATCAAGAAAGGAGAGCTACAGGTGTCGTTTAAATCTCTGCCAGGACCAAAGATCAACAGACTGGTCTTGGGAGGCACAGGACGTGACAAGGTTTACATCGCCCACGAGAATACTGTGAAAGGATACACGAGGAAAGGAAAACTGTTCTTAGATTTCGACACGAACCTCATAGATCCTATTTCAGCAATGTTAGTTCTTGATACTAGTTGGAGCATTTGAAACAGATAAATATAATAAATATAATTCTTTTAATCTTTAAACTATTTCGAATTGCACCGGCTCGTTTTTGTCATAAGTGCATAAAATCCACAGTTTACGGATCACTGTATCATTCCATTTATAGGTACGTGCTTGGACCAAATCTGGCAGCATGTGCCAGAGATCTTTACCACAGGTACCACGATTGTAAGGACGCTGACTCTTACCTGGCAGGCGAAATCTTGTACGATGTGCTTCTTCTACCAGCCGAAGGTGCAACAGTGTATGCGCTTCTTGCTTGCGGAGATTGTGCAGTGAGTGATGAAATTTACAAATCATCTAAACCAATCTCGATGAATCTCACTTCTTCCAGATCCGTGTTGTCCATGGCACGAAGACTCCAGCAGTCCTCAGACTACCAAGCATACCCACAGTACTTGCTTTGTACAGGTACCTTCTGCTCCGTACAACTTTCATTAACCCTCATCGGTCCCTTGTGTTGCTGCGAATGAATTTATTTCTTAACAATGCTTCTTACGGTTTCACAGAGAAGGTGAGATTGAATCCAAGGACAGAGTCCTACTCGGAACCATGGATGGCAGAGTGGGACTACTCATTCTTCAGAATAATAGAACGTTGAGGATCACTTGGTTGTTAAACATGACTGGTTCCGAAGTCACTGCTTTGGACACATACGAATTGCAAGATGGTTTGGACATACTGATCGGCCGGCAGGATGGTACTGTTGATGTGTACACTTTTCCCGACGAGGAGTCGTTGCCATCCCTTCGGTATCGTTACGTAGGTCCTCTCACAAATGTTTCATAGAAGTTCCCTTGTGAGATGTTAAAGCAGATGTTGCTGATAATGTCTTCCAGAATGCCACCGAGAGCATCAGTTCGGTGGGTGGTGGAATCATCGGAGCAGCAGGATGTCCAGAGGTCCTGGTCACTACCTACTCAGGCCGAATATTTGGCCTAACTACCAGGTCACCTGGACTCTTAGAAGTTGATCAGAACGAAGGCATAGCGAAACTGAAAGCAGAGATCCAACAATTACAAGAGAAACTTAACGAGGAGAAAGAGGCAGCCAATTTTACCGTCGATCCTTTGGCACCCTTAATTTTATCAGTAAATCATAGGTAACATATTCATTGTTTGTGATTGGTCTTCCAGAAATTTAAGTGAATTGCTTCCAGAATGGTTTTGAACAAGGAAGACGCATCGTACTCGCTTTCCATAGAACTCGATACTCCTATCGACAATGTTTTGGTGCAATCAGATACACCTGTGGAACTGTTGGATGTTGAGAGTAACAGTGCAGTCGTGAGCCTTTCTACCTGTAATCCGAGGGAAGGTAATTTTGTTCTTGCCACCTACCGCTGCCAAGTAAGTAGAAGCTGTAAAAGTAGGCTCGTTGATGTGTCAAGTTTTTAGAATAATCTTATAGTAATTGCTATGTGAATAGGTGAACATTAATCATCTTGAAATGAGAATAAGGACTATCGAGGGTCAGTCAGGCACATTGCAAATCTACGTAACTTCACAGGTACAGAATATATGTAATAGACTGCAGATTTTATGCATTTATGACAGAAATGCATGGATCAGATAGGAAACTAATAAAAAATTATACACAAGGTATTCCATTTAAGTTAATCGTTCCAATTCATAAGTATTCTGTATTGTAGGTGCAGCCAAAATGCTGTCGCAGAATATTAATACCCATATGTGCCCTTTCGCTTCATGTAAGACAATTCGAAGATGAGGATCTAAACTCTTCTGCTGGACCGTTTAATGAATTAAAATTAATAGGAAGCTTCACAGTTGCTGAGGTACTTTCAGAAATACATCTTCCACGTTGATTTTGATTAATTACATTCTGATATGGTTTAGATGCATGCCTGGCTTTCTCTGGCATTACCCAATGTACCTCAAAGGCCTCAATTACAAGATGGCGAAGCTGTTTTAACATACATCTCATCTTTTATGGGCACAACCTTGAAATGCACATACAAGTAAGAAGTTCATAACACCTTGGCCTTCCTCAGTTAATATGTATTCATAATTTTAAGGAAAGGGTATGCTGTTTGCCTTGGGGAGAACATATCGAGCATCATAATCCTGAGGGACATACTCACCAGGGAAGCAACGAAGAGGAAAATTAAGTTGGATGTGTTTTGTGGTATGGTATTCGCACGCTATTAAGGGAGTATTCTGGATTTTCATTCTCAAAAACTCGATTTTTCTCTTTTTACATTTTCTTTAACCTTTTGCAGTCCAAAGTGTTTTCACTCTCTTTTTATAGGTATAGCAGAAGGAAGCATATCCAGGGTACTGGAGCTGATCCTCCCAAGATTGAACGCTGCCCACGAGCTAACCAGAAAGGTGAAAATTTTGAATGCGCTTGAGGAATGGGAACTGAAGGAGAATCCAAAAGAAAATCTGAGCTCAGAGTACCAGGAGCTGCTGCAAAATGAAGCAGAGATTAAATCGCAAATGGCAAAGGACAATGAAATCTTGGAGAGACTGCACGGAGCGATTACCGACTTTTACGTAGACTGGGAGAGAGCTAAACGATCTCGCAGGTAATGGTGTAATCAATATGATATGTATTGACAATATGTTACAATCAACAAACTCTTCGACTTTAATTTTGCTTGCCGTTTATTCATTTTTCTATTCAGTTCTTTATCTTTTCTAGACCTCGTGTAAAATGTCGTTAATTCATTTTCCCTAACTAGACGATATTGTACAAATTATAACAAAAAGATTAGGAACATAATTTCAAACGCAATATGAATAATATACATCATTAAAAATCTTCGATCTCTAATATCGTTCGTGTATTCAAAATTAAAATCCAATTCTTAAATTTCAATCTCAGAAATCGAAAGCATTTAGTTCGATTGCATTGCTGTACGTTCTACAACGTTCCAGAATTAGTAGCAACGATGCTGCCGAGAAACTGAATGCAGCGCTCGCGACAAGAGAACTGGCTCAGCTTTTACAAGTTTTCATTGACACGAGTAGCTCGGTGCCCGCACCATCATCAACATCATCAATTACCTAAGACTGACCTACAAACATCGTTTGTAGTGAATGCAATAAAAGTGGACCACGGTGTTTCTATAAATGTCTTTACGTAAAAAATATATTTTTCAACGACGATTCGCGATATAAACGGCTAACTTACCTAGGACTTAAAAATGTACATGTACAATATTATCCTGTATTAGCGTTAATTATAGTACAATATAGATGCATATTTATATATATTCATATTTATGCAATTCAATTGATATACGTTCCGGTAGGATTTCCCTCTAGTTCCGTACTTTCCAAGAGTTCCCTGGTAAAAACAGTCTTAAAGCGCTTTCTTAAGGAGTATACCGCAGAGAAACCGGAAAGCACACTATACACATTACGTAGGCAGTGTGTATCGATGCGCAACACTTCGATTAGTCATTTACAATAAAAGTTCATCACGTCCCGAAGCTTCGTGGTTTACAAAATAGATATTTCACAGATTAGTTTCACAGTATCCCAAACACATGACGGTGCGCTATAGTACAAAAACAACTTTCGGCTTATTCCCAACAACTGTTACATGAAGAAGTACTGCCTGCAATAGTAATAATAAGACAAGTCAATTTTCATACATTTCTTGTTAAAGTTGATGTTATACAGCACAATTAAACTTACATGTTATCAGCAGTGCGTACAACCGCTTCTAGTGGATCCCTCTCTGCATTATTATCAGAAGTAGTGGTCACTGTGTACTCCAAAGCTGGTCCTCCAGTATGCGGTAGAATACTTTCAGGATTATCATCTGGGGGGATGATTTCCACGACTCCGTTAGCCTCCACCTCCAGCTTCAAATCCCTAACAAGATCCTGAATGGTTTTCGCTTGTGCTTTCTTGTCGTTCTCGTCCTCTATGTTCTTCACCGTGATCACCCTGCTCAGAGACCTTCCTTCGGGCCTTGTCCTAGAATGCGTGTGCATGTGTCTCTTCATGTCGCTCCGTACTCTGAAAGGCTTTCCGCAGACTGTACACGAGTGAGGTTTCTCTCCAGTATGAATGCGACGGTGGTTCTGCAAGTAGCTGCTCGCTCTGAACGTTTTGTTACAGTACTCGCAACGATAATTCTTCTCGCCCGTGTGGATCCTTCTGTGGACAATCAACGAGTACTTCCGGGCAAAGTCTTTCCCACAGTACTCGCACTGGTACTGTTTCTGCTCCGAGTGGATGCTCGTCGAATGGTACTTCAAGTCACCCCACTGGCGAAAATGCCGGCCGCATTCCTCGCATTTGTACGGCTTGTCGCCGCTGTGAAGCCGTTTGTGCACCTTCATTGAAAACAACCTGGTTAATAACAGCATCTACAGGGTGGAGCATTTGTAACAATGTTGATGGTGCGCAGTGGGCGAGAAACCGTTTTTCCTTGCCAAAATTGAATTGTTAAAGTTTCACTTTAAACTTCAAAATCCAAAATATTAGCCGCTTTAGATAACAATACTTGAGATAACGCTGAAATAATTTTGGCCAGAAAAAAACGGGTTTCAAAAGCGAGCTTCAGCTCCGGTACCTTTAACGCGCTCGCTGCGAAAAAGCTTTTTCCACAGACTTCGCACTGATGCGGCCGTTCCCCACTGTGAGATCGCATATGATACACTAAACTATTTTTATGGTGGAATGACCGATCGCATTGAGGGCATGTTAATTCGTCATCTACGGAAAACAAACAATATCATTGAAACGCGTTGCTCGAGAAAGGAACGTCTCGCTCGCGAGTATACGCACTTGATTTCCGAGCTTTTAAAATTTTCTTCTTCTTCGATGTCTGTGGAATGTCAGTCTTTTCTTTTTCATGTAAGTTCTGCTCATTAACAGTCGACGGTTTTACATGGTCCCTATGTACCTGCTCAGTGACATCTGTAATAGTCCACAATGGTGATTCATTATTTACGGTAGATAGAGGAGATTCTGTATCATCATCTATGTGAGCACCAGTTTCTTCCACTGCAAATATTGGAAGTGTGTCAAAACTGAAGTGTATTGGATTGTTAACAGTTTGGCTGACTACCGTGCGCTTACCAACGCCTCGGATGCCTTCCATGAGATCCTCTGGTTCGCTAAATTCCTCGATCACAGTGTTTTCAAGATTTTGAACCGACTCCGGTACAGATATAGTGATATTCGTATTTGTTGCTTGTGCTATTCTGGTTTCCTGCTTCACAGGCTCGTAGTGTACCTTGTATAAGCGAGATCTCGTTACAATTGCTCTCAATTACAAT
The DNA here is from genome assembly GCF_050948215.1 of Halictus rubicundus. Taxonomy (NCBI): domain Eukaryota; kingdom Metazoa; phylum Arthropoda; class Insecta; order Hymenoptera; family Halictidae; genus Halictus; species Halictus rubicundus. The sequence goes on along the minus strand of NC_135159.1, from coordinate 11,526,165 downwards.
TTAAAAACTACGCGTGAACACAACATACCTTAAGATGCTCGAAAAACTTTAATTGACTGCTAAATCTAGAGCTACACAGCTCGCATTTAAATACGTGCGTTTGCATTTCCCCAGTCGCCTCTGTGTTCGCGACGTTCGAGTTCGTTTTGCTGCTGTCTTTTCTGGCAGAGCTTCTCTTGGTCTGCTGCTTCAATTTACGGGGGATTCTCTTTTTGTGAGGCAAAGACCTCTTTGGCCCAGAAGTCGGCGCAGCGTCCTCACTGCTTTCTGCGGACACATCCACGTCGTACTCGCTCTTCACGTTTATGAACTCTTGCTTGACATTATGCGAGATTCGTTTGAAGGGCTGCAAAGTCGGGTACACCGGCGGACCATTGGGCTGTGTCACAGTTTGAATGGAATAAGTATTAACAGGCGTTAGGGTTTCTAAATGAGAAACATCTGGCAATGTCGGATCGTCGTGTTGAGACTGACTGTGAAGCTGCTGCTGTTTTTGTTGTTGCTGCAACTGAACCGCAACCAGGGCTGCCGCCAATCTACGATCTTCCTGTGGAAATAATCAACATTCATTTGATATTCCACAGATTTAGGAAAGTTAACAAATACCTCTGTTAATTCGTGCTGTAACAGATCATCCGCTTCATAATATTGCGTCGCTGTAGCATAGTCCGTGCCAACGCCAGCATTGATCATATCAACAACCATTCCCTCGGAAATTAGCTCTCCGTTCAAAGTCAAAAGTGGCACGCTCTTGCCCAGGGACTCCCCATCGGCCCTTTGTATGGTAATATATTGCGCACCTTCCATTCCCTCGAGCAGCACAGTTTGTCCCTCCTCCGTTGTGACTTCCATAGCGAATTGGTTCGGCTGCCGACGGGAGAAATTGTCTTCTACGATTATTTCCGTTCCATTTGTGTAAGCTAGCTCTTTGTGCCTGGAAATCACAATGTTTCTGTATCTAGAATTTCAAAAAGAAAAATTTTAATTATACTATTTACATTTATGGAATCAATTGACATGGTTAAAAAGAGTTGTACACTTGAATCAACAAGTAAGGAAACTTAATAGAAATAATTATTGATTCTTAGTTTGAAAAACTAGTTTCACGGCTGGAGAAGGGATTCAAATTTCCCGCGTTCGCGTACTTTGGAGATGACAGCGGAATCAAGGTCACTGCACCCGGAGCTCTCAGAAAATTCCTCTCATCGCTTGATTCGTCTCCTGCTGGAAGAAACGGTGTTCTCTGGTCTCCCTGTACCAACCTTCGTGAGCCCAGACGGATTTCTTGTTTTCGTTTCGCGAAACTCGAGCGACATAAACAAAGCAAAATATTGAAACACTGTAGGACAAAATGTGACAACAGTGCTTGGGTCTTGACGCCATTAGAACGGATGTTCCCTTCCCTCGCCGCCTTCACGAATAACCCATCAACGACAACGTGAGGCTTCGAAAAACACTAGAATCCCGATTCTTATCGCGATCCAAAGCCCAAAACATTTCCCCTTCCGATCGTCGTTGCAAAATATTTCGAATATTTCACCGCGTGCACGGATGTACAGCCTAAGTTTTCGGTTCAAATGATTTTCTTCGGATTTCGTCGAGCTTGCAGGGAGCTTTCGAGTTTTTCCTGTCGGAAGCCACTTCCGGGAGCAGAGTTCAATGCAGTTAGGCACGTAATTACCGCAAAGTGTCAAAATTTGCACTTCTACGATTTCGATGTTGTATGAATCGCATTGCTGGGACAGCACTGCGACGATAACCTGTTAATTAGACCCATGTAATAGGCGGTCTTCATGTAATAGATATATTACATAAGTCATTTCACTTTCAAATCTGATCGATTCGAATTGTAATAGAACGTCAGTCTCTACTTAAAATACAGTAAAATTGAGTGGAAATTGGTGTCAATGATCGAATTAACGCTGTATGCTTCAATTCTATTCACAATATACCCTTACGGTACATAGATTATTCAATCAATAATTTTAACTAATATTCGCACTTTTACGGCAAGCTATATCAAGTAATAGAAAGATGGTGAAAACAGAAGACGCAATGAATTTGTTACTGCTTTTTTTAGCCACGGTGATGAATGAAACTCAAACAAATCATTTTTAAATAATTCCTTTAATCCCTTAACAGCGAATACGAGAATACGTATATTCTTTTACGCGAACGAGCTCGCGTACTCTAATAAGAAGTTCATTGATAGCAATTCCCACTACTTGTTCGCTCAACTTTGCCCTCTGACCGTGAGCGATTTTACTTTGGTGTTTCTCGTAAGAAAACGTCGCCGTAAAATATGCTAAAATATCAGCGAAGCTCGCGGATACCCGCGGCTGGTTAATGAAATCGAATCGAGATTGATAATCCCGCGGATCATGTAATTAAGGACGCGGAAAGGGGGGGAAGTATATCTGGCTTCCCCCCTTCCGTACTGTCATCGTCAGCTGACTCGTCGCGGGTTCATCGTCGATTCATCGTGCGCGACAAGGTTGTTATGACTTTTTCAATACTTCCGTACGTGCTGTACAATGTTTACGCTGTCGTTGCCGTGTGAGGAATCGTGAGACAGACCTGTTGACGGTGAACAGTTCCACGTTCAATGGAAACGTCATTCGAACTCGTCCATTTATCCGCCGAGACGAGGAACGTTAGCTAGGTCCGCATAACCTAAAAATTGGAACGGACGCGCACGATGCTGTCAAGAAACCTGTCAGGCTACATTGACCGTTCTTTCAGAAGTTGGAGTGGTCCGTCCGGAAAATTATGTGATAGTTCCCTTCCCATTTGAATCCTTCAAAGTGATGGCTTCTATTTGTCGCCGCTGGAGACTATGGATTCTACCAGTTCTAACATGCCTCTACGCACTCCTCATTGTTGTCCTGGTGCCTATTTTGTTGGCGAACTCTATTAAGAATGGCTTCAAGAAGCAGGATCAGGGAGCATTGGTGGGGGGTGCGTTTGTGTTGCTCGCATTGCCCATCGCTTTCTACGAGATTGTGCAACACATGATATATTATACGCAACCGAGACTGCAGAAATATATAATCAGGTGAGCCGACCGATACCGTCTAGTTTAGTTCAAATGCGACACTTGTCGATCTGGATCGTAATCGTTCGAGTGCTGCAGGCAAAAATTACTCTGTTCGAAAATAAAAAATGATACAGAATTAACGTTACGTTCAGCTAAAGAATTTGAAATGACGCAAGACTATGTTACTAATTTTGACTGTATTAAAATAGTATATTGCTATAACTAGTCGATGAACACATGCTGCATGTGATGTATTATTCGAGTCTAAACGATGAGCTGCGATATTCATTGTTTGCTCGAATCAAAAATTTTTCTTACACTGGGATACTCCACTCGAGTTGATTTCTGCCTAGATGCATTTCCATTTTGTGTCTACTGTACCATTTATTTACTATGTGATTAATTTTTCCTTTGTAACATTATTACGTATAATTGTAGATAGCGAATCTTAATAAAACATGTATATTTTAGGCACTAAAGGTGAAGGAACTGTTTCGATTGACCTTTGATACAGAAAATATCAGGAGTTAGAGATAAAACTGAAATCTTCCTTCTGGACACAGAATTTTATCTGCAGAAGTTCAACATGATTTTTTTATTTCCATTTAATCATAGCATTAAATTAAAGATAATATCAACGCACTGTGCATTAATGAAAAAATCAGATTCCAGCATTATATTTAGTACTTGACAAGCAAAATCACTGTACTCTAGATTATTATAATAGGGGAAACAGTATGGAGACAATGTCGTCATTGAGAGAAAGCAACAAATCAAAGTTCACTTTCTTGGGGGACTGATATAGAACCTAATGCATGATTTAGTATCACAATTGCTACCGTTCTTCCACAACAAACGATCTAACTGTGCAGTGTAAACTATAGTAGTATTATTTAAATGTCTCTGTAAAGTTGAAGATTCATTTAATGTTTATTAACTCTCACAGTTTTTCATTCTCTGGGAACTGTTAAATATTAATATTGTAAAGTCGGCGGGCTACTTTTAAATACTTCCGATTTATTGCTACGCTATCGGCTAGATTCTAGACTGTTTCTTATACACACAGATATCGATCTAACTTTCATATACCGGGTGCTCCGAAAACACGGTTATCGATTCAGCACTCGAACGACGTAATAAGAATTCTTATCGATTATAATTGCAATAGATAGTTCTATCATAATCTATAGACTATTTTACGATAATTATTGGGTAACAATAATTACATATAAAATAATTTTCACAATATTGCACAACAATAATTACATAAGCAATAATTTACACAATATCGTAACAACAATTACATACGACATAATTTATGCAATATTTTCATCATTAATAATTACGATTGTGTTATCCGACTGTAATTAATTATATTTTCCTACTTGTTTCAGGATATTATGGATGGTACCAATATATGCAGTAAACGCTGTAAGTACCCACCACTATGTTCCACGCAATATTATTTGTAAATGCTAATAAATCTTCTTCGATTGTTTACAGTGGCTTGGTCTGGTTTACCCGGAGGGTAGCATATACGTGGACAGTTTGAGGGAGTGTTACGAGGCATATGTAATATACAATTTTATGATGTATTTATTGGCCTACTTGGACGCGGACCGTCAGCTAGAACACAGACTGGAAATCTCTCCTCAAGTGCATCATATGTTCCCGTTGTGTTGTTTACCTGACTGGGAAATGGGTAGGGAGTTTGTACATATGTGCAAGCACGGGATACTGCAGTACACTGCAGTTAGGCCTATATCGACTTTGATATCATTGTAATTATTTTGTTGTTCTGTATATACACGAGTCGTGACAAACAGAACATTTAAACTTGAAATTGATCATTGAGACTCTCTTTCGTGTGTTCTCTTTTCTGCGACTCAGCCTGCATACGCAAACCACACGGTGTACAGATACCATTCACTATTTTCCAGTATCTGCGAGCTCAATGGAGTATACGGTGAAGGAGAATTCAGAACAGACATCGCGTTTCCTTATATGGTAGCTGTAAATAACCTATCACAGTTCGTAGCCATGTATTGTCTAGTGCTTTTCTACCGTGCGAACGCGGAAGCTTTGAAGCCTATGAAGCCGGTCGGCAAGTTCTTGTGTATTAAAGCAGTCGTGTTCTTCTCCTTCTTGTAAGTCTCGCAACGTACCCACGGATCGTCGCACAAGATCGATCTGTAACCATGATATTCTCTGTTACAGTCAAGGTGTAATGATTTCGTTATTGGTGTACTTCGACGTTATATCAAGTGTATTCGACACGAACAACATGGACGATATCAGGAATATATCGTCGAAGCTGCAGGATTTTCTAATTTGCATCGAGATGTTCCTGGCTGCGGTGGCTCATCACTATAGCTTTTCTTACAAACCTTTTGTAAATCTAGCACAAGGGCAGGCGTGGTGGGACGCGTTCAGGTGAGAACAAGCTCTGCAGATAGAACAAGTTTAAGCTTGTCGAACAGTTTGACGGATCTCTGTTATTTTCAGGGCCATGTGGGACGTCTCCGATGTCCATAATGACATAAAGGAGCACCTGGGCGTGGTGGGATCATCGTTAAGTCGCAGGATACGTGGCCGGAGCGCTTATCAGCAAGCTTGGGGCAGCGCCACGGAACGAACCTTGCTTTTACCAGAGGCCCCGGTGACCACAGCGAAGAGTGCACCGGCGTGTTCCTTTTCCGGTTACAATACGGGTGAGACCGGACAAAACGACGGCGTCGACGTCGTTCCGGACGTGCAGGATAATAGCAACTCGGTGAAGACGTAACTGAACGGTGATATTTTCTTCTTCTATTGGACTCAAGAGCATTGGGAAAACGCCAAGACGCTACCTTGTTTTAGAACAATTTGTCCGAGATCACTCTCTCTATCGCTAGTGCATTGTACGGCTGAAACAAAGAAGTCTAGTTTTGCAACGAGCATCCCCCACTTGACTACCCCTGTACAAATTGTCATTGTCCTAATTATGCCAGCCACACGCTCATCACGGGAGACCATGCGTCACACATTATACGAACTAAGGATTTGATATACACACACGATAACGGTCAAGCGGCTGAGACAGTAAGGTGTCGTCTTACCTCGTCCAATCTTACGAATACGCTTCTTTTCCTCTTGATTTGCGGGCAAGCATCATCGCCGCCTTCATTGTTACCAATGATGTACTACCAAATAATTGTATATAATAATGTTTATATTTAGAACAATATATCGGTACAGTCCTATTTATAAACGTGTTGCGCTAATTATCGCTGGTTATCGACCTCCGGCAATACTCGGCTGGACAGAGTATGGCACTGTTATTGTAAACAAATTGCGAGGAAACGATGGGATTACGTAATTGATTTTTCGATTTCGATCAGATATTGAGAAAAGAGAGAGAGAGAGAGAGAGAGAGAGAGAGATTAATGAACCGCTTGAACTCTGACCTCCGAGTATACCGTAAACAATGAGGAAAAAGAATATTAAACATTCCTGCCAAATGTACATCGTTGTTTAATTTTATATCAGCTGCGTTGAATGGAAAAAGTGTATGGAGGAAATAAATACTCGGACACACTCACTCGCATACACACAAACACACACACACACACACACACACATACATGCATCAACGACAAATGAAAATTGGCATTTTCAAACGAGTCGATTAGAACAAAGAAATTTTCCTGTGTCGTTTTTGTATTCGCATAATATCAATACACACACACACACATCCACATCATGTTGACCTATATCTCGTGCATAAGTGGTGTTAATTATTATAGAGAGAAATTTGACGAGAAACGGATATTATTTTGTGGACGTTGTTTAGAACGATCGATAATTTTTACCAAATTTTTCTTAACTTTAATCGAATAAAGATTTACAAATGCTCGAGAAAAAAGGGTATTGCGAGTTTCTGTGAGGCATTCGCGTGGAAGTGTACGAATTTGAGATACTTTATCAGACGCATCCTGGACCAAAGATAGGATATATTTTCTCTCGGAAGTAGCATCCTCAGAGTTCCAAGGCAGATTTAGAGAATACGATCGTAGTTTTTCTGGCTGACCTAGCGGTTTTACATCGTCAATTAAATATCCTCCGAGAATAAAAGGGAAATATTTTTAATATGTTTCTACCAGGTTATTTGTAACGTTGCAATGTATGTGGAATAATTAGTTATTGCTTTGTGTCTTTACAATGATGATGATGATGATAATAATAGTAATAATAGTAGGAATAAAGATCGTCAGGATACGTTGTAAACTTTACATACAACCAGAGGAAAATTTTAATATAGATTCTGTATTTTAATAATCTCTCTACCTATCTTATACAATAGCATATCTCAATTTCATAAGTACTTAAGACTCGGCGAAACTTATGTCACCGACAAAATTTCTGAAGAATGAAGGTGATGCATACAATAAAACGAAAAACGCATTCGAAACGATGTTTGTATAAAAAAAAATCACATGTACTGAATCATTTTTATTGTATTTTCAAGAGAATATTACTGTTCTTTCTCACACGACACCATTTTATTTTTTCTTAGAAAGAAAAACAACCGATCAATCACGAAAGAATCTTTGCTCTATCCTAATCTGAGAAGCGTTTGAAAAATTCACTCACTGTTTACGTGTTCCATCTCCCTTTATTTCAATCGGTTTCCTATTCGTACAACAATGTTTCGCTCCACTCGTTCCATGTTATTGAGACAATATATACAAGATGCAATGACCGCTATTCTTTTCACACATCAATTGTCAAATTTCTGTGAGAATTACTATTTACACTGGACATGTTATTAAACATGTGCGCGCTGTTTAATATGTATATGAAAGCGTTATTTTAGAAGTATTCTCCATTACTTTGGTATGATCAGCGACCATGACACATTCGGGGAACGTGTTTCCACGAGAGAACCATTGCCGAACGAGAGCAAATAATCAATGTCTAGCTACCACGCGTGTTCGATAATCATATAAGAAAATTCATCATTAAAAACTGGAACGACTAGCGGTTACTCTATCCCAGTGTGCTACGTCGTTCAGCAACGAGAAGAATAAATTAAGTGTCTAACCATTCGCGCGTCTCAGCCACCAGGGCTGTTATCATTTATCACATACCATATTAATCTGGTTTCGAATATCTACATTCTCAAACCGTCCTCTTCATTTCTCTTTATTCAACGCCTGGATGAACTCCTCCAGCTTTTCTTGAATTTGCCTAACGCGTTCTGAAAAGAAAATCCAAATGTAGTTCTGGCCAATTTGTCGGCGCATTTTGACAAACTCACTGAGTTCCTCGGCCAAAGTTACTCTTCTACCGGTCAGCAATTTTTCCTTGATCTCGCTGTCCTGACTATAGTCTTCCAGCACCTCTTTGATTTCTTTGTGAAGCCTGCGAGCCTCGCGGTTCATGATCTGCTGTCGCAGCGCGTTGGCAGTTACCTTCAACATCTGTTGAATCCTCCAGAATAGCACCACGTCGTTGCACTCCATCTAGAGGACGTTGTTCAATGAGAAACTCATTTTCGGGATCTCGGTTCCGAAAGATAACTGTTTAAAACTGCTATGTAAAGGTTCTGATTTGAGCACTGTAATCGGAACAGATATTATATTGGAAATTTCGGGTTTTCGTAACAGTTATTCGAAATAAAGGTTCCTCGCGACCGTCTCAAGAACCGAAACCGATATCATAACAGTTTTCAAGGCCTGCCAATTTTTTCAATTGATTCTCGTCTAACATACTTCCTCCTCGTGTCCGGTATGGTACATATAGAATCCTTTTCTGCAGTCGTACGCTTTGTTCAGACTCTGCTGGAGGAAGTATCTCCTGTAAATGGGATGCCACGTCTCCCGGATAAATTCATGATCCACCTCTATGCCGTTCGCTTGCAAGTTCCTTCTGATCACTGTGAGCTCATCCTGCGTGAGGGTGGGAGCGTGTCTCTGTTAACAAAAGGATGGTATTTAATATTTCAATTTTGAAACATCCAGGAGGTTCTCTCTCTTCACCTTGCGCGCGCGCAGTATATGATCCAATTCATCCTTCACGGATGATCGTATCTGTTGATCCACAGTCGGACTCTTCCAATAAAGCCATCGTTCGCTGCGACCAGGGCCCACCATGTCTCGCAAAATCTGCTCGGTTACTTGCAGCTTATCACGAATGGACGTCTCCAGGAAACGCACTGCCTGGTCCCAGTCCCTTTTGTCGTTTATGCTTCTGTCCTCCAAGGTGTTCAGCTGGATGACCCGCAGCATCTCCGACGCCTAGATACAGCAGTGCTTGTATGTACATTCGCTATGACCGATACACAGTTAGATCTCGGTTATCTGAAGTCTCTATTTGATGTAACTGTTCTGAACACTTGATAATCGAGGTTCTACTATGTGCAACTTATGATCGAAATCGCCGGATGAATTTACTTTTTCTTCCCAGGAATGTCGCCTCATCGCCTCGCTGACCACCGCGGTCTTCAGCTGATCGAACAAGTCGTCGTGGTCAGGACTCTGCTTCGCTTTGTTCATGAAGTGCTCGAACTCGTGTTGTAAACATTCCCAACCACTCTCGACGCTTTTAGCCGGCAATTGTTGCTCCGCCCAGTGTCGGAGTTTGATGTCAACGGTCGTGTTGAACGTACCTGAATTATAAATGATTTGTCCAGGTACATTACTGCGCGTTTAATTATCATCGTGACGAGTGTACCTGGGTTTCCACTTTCGGCAGCTGGCATGTAGATATTCTCGAACACGTGCATACTAACTTTGTTCCACATTTTAGCCAGCAACAATTCGTCCCAATGTCTCGGCGTGACCTGGGACAAGTTCACAACCTCGTCTAGTATGTCGCCTCGCGCTCTCTCGAACAGTTCGTCTCTATCTAGCTCTCTCAATCTACAGGAAAATTCCTTTAATTTAATAAACATATTTGACACCAGATTTACGACCCGCAAACCAGCATATTTCAAGTTCTGAAAGATCTTTATGAACTGTGATCCTGAGTCTTTAATCTTTTTAGCTACCTTGGGAAATTATTTTTCCATTCCGTTTCAAGATTAAACCTGGTAGCTTTAAATGCATCAGCCTGCTGCTCGACAGTCTCGCCAACCATCTTCCAAAAGCACTCTGCGACCGCAAGACTCAGGTTCCTCGTGGTTACCTGTCCAGACATTGCCAAACCATCCCTGTTCGAATAATCAGAAATGATCAAACACATGAAAGCTTTCTAGTATTTCAATATAATTGTATGAACGTACTTGAACAACTTAGAATTCCCAAAGAACTTTTCTTCGTAGTCCCTGATCGTTTCTATGCTGTCGTCCTGTCTGCCACGGCCAGTGACCACAGCGAAGTAACCTAACGCTTTCATGGGGAACAACTTACCAGACAATATCTTACGTAGACGATCTGGATTGGCCATATTCTTTTCTGCTAGATCTACCTATCAATTTCAATATATTATTAAGTTAATCTTATTACAGTAAACCCCGACTGGTGACGAGATACATTTTCTCAGATACAAACTGAAAAACAAATTATTTTCTTGTACAATTAAGGGGGTATTCTGGATTGGAATCATGGCGACAGTTGACTGTTGACTTCGAATACCAATAAATGTGTGTGCAAAATCCCAATGCAAAGAGTTCGATTGTTTTTCTGAAAAAATTCCTAAACACTCGAAAATAAGACTACCCCTTCAAAATACAAGAAATTCAAGTATATTTAAGCAATTGTCAGTGTCGCTCTACCTTCGTCAAAACGAAAATAGTCCGCTTCCCCGTAGGATCCATCTGAGACACAAGATCAGTGACGTTGCTCCTCTCAGCGTCCACAGAACCGTCTTGTATGCAAAGGATGATCGCATTAGGATTGCTCATGTACTGCTCAGACATCTGTCGAATGGCATCTCGAGTGTCTTCTGCCATGTCAATTGTAACTGTCTGTTGCAAAAGTTTTGTAAGTTACGAATTGTCTTTCAAGAGAAATTGGATCTAATCAAGTTATTGCTTACACTAATTATTCCAGGCAGATCAATTAGAACCATGCGTTGGAGGCCCGGTCCTTTCACTGTCATCGAGATCACATCCTGACTGACTGTCTTTCCATTTTTAACGCTGTTCTTCATGCGTAGCTCTACTTCGCGTCTCAGATCAGCCAATTCGGATTCTTTCGTTAGGTCAAACTCTCTGGAACTGTCTTTGAACTGTGCTATGTGATAGGGTCCTTCGCTTAGTGTCACTTTGACTGGGGCTCTTGTCATCATTTCGCCACCACCTCTGAAAAAAAATTACGAGGAAAGAAATTATTAAAATCAATTTGGTTTGTGAATGGTTTGGAATGTGCTGCTGTACCTAGGAAATATTCTAGCCTGAGCAATCATTTCTAAGACAGAGGTTTTACCAGAACTCTGATCACCGACAACCACCACTTTCGGTAAATGATCAGCAATGGTGTAAGCATTATCGTAATCGCAGAGTTCGTCTAGAACGTCGCTGTACATGTCGATCAACGATTTCTAGAAATATTCATAACGTTATAACACGAATATCAATAGCAATAACGTAAAGCTTTTAAACGGGTTACTTTTATTTTTTTGCTGCTCAGTTTTTGATTGCCACGTAAAAGCAACTGCTTTCTAAGCTCTTTGTTCTCTCTCTCCAGTCTTTCAAGTTCACGTTGGTACTTCAATTGCATTTGCATGATCTCGTCTTGCATAGAGTTCAATCTTTGCTGCGAGTTTCCTTAAAAGAGAAATCGAAGTATTTGTAATTACGAATTGTTGATCATTTCAATAATGAATTTATAATACACTAACATGTACATACGAGCTTTCTTACGTTCCTCTTCAATATTGTCGTCAATTAATGGGTGAGCGTATGCTACTGTACGGTTCAAAAATTGATCCTTCGCCTCTGTTCAATAAGATATTTGGAATTTCAGTGAATCGGGGCAACTTGCAAGAAAGCTGGTAATTCCTAACAATAACACTTTACTAACGAATTAATGTATTTACTATTATATTTATTGAAAAACGAGCTAGGTTAACGGTAACTCAATCGCATAAAAAATTGTTGGTAAATATCTAGACGACTACATTAATTTTCCTCACAACTAAATAGCCACATATAAGCATCAGTGAAGTGTTTTTGTCAATGATACACAATGCAATCAAATAATAAAAATAGTAAAAATATGTGCTATACTGATGAAATTAATGATTAGACTGCGGATTTTATGCATGTATAACGAAAATGGGTACATACAATTTAAAACAACGGACATATTAAAAAGATTTGAGGACATCACAGTGTATTAGTTTCAGCTTAATAAGATAATTAAAAGAAGGAAATTTCTATTTGGCTGTCCTGTGTTTTGCAATCAATGCGAACATTTTTTTATTTTGCATAAAGATCCGCAATCTATTAATGATGAATTGGTCTGATTTGAATGTGAAAAAAAGAAAACGAGAAACAGGTCTGTCCCATTCAGTATTTAAGTTTATTTTTACGTTCGATTGAAAATAAAAAAAAAAAACTGTTATTCGAATCTACATGAACGTATACAATACATATTAGAATTATCCTAAAACTATAAAAAAAAATGCTGAATGGACAGACAGTAGTACAAGGATAATTCCAAAGATTTTACACACCTGAGTAAAGTTGATTTGCTATTGCTGTGATAGCGTCAAATATACCTGAACAGAACAGACCATAATAAAATAACTCTAAATGTACAATGGAATAATGTGCAACATGACACTGAACAATATTACAACATACTGGTTACTAACTACCGAATCATAAATGATAAAAAAATACTGATTCATGAAATAATTTAAATGAGACATATGTATTGTTAAATTTATTCTATGTACCATTCATACGCATGTATTGTTAGCTTGGAGTATGTTATGTCGAATCGACATTTTAAACGTGTAATTATTAGACTGCAGATCTCTTTGCAAAATAAAAATTGTTTACATCAATTACAAAGAACAGATAACAAATAGAAGCTTCACTCTTCTTTATATAATTTTAATAAGCTGAGCCTAATACATTCATGTTCTTAAATTCTTTTAATTTGTCTACTGTGTCAAATTACACCTACTCGTTTTTGTCATAAATGCACAAAATCCACAGTCTAGTAATTACAATAAGAATGTAGCTTTCCTTACCTATACATTCTATTTAACTTACTTTGATACGGGCCATTGCAGGATAGAATATGTTACTTTTCAGTGGCAAAATATGTAACAAATTAGTGGCAAAATATGTGACAAATTAGTGTAAAAATGGTAACAAGAGCATACAGTACAGCTATAGCTATCATCAGGTCATAATTGGGTATGCAAACGTCAGGCAAATTAAAGGGTGGTAGCAAGGTAACAGTGATAACACAGACAGCAGGATCGTCAACATGCAATAAATATAAATAAAAAAAAAGACCCGAGAACAACTCACTCTTAGAAGGTACTGCCACACTCATATTATTTTCAGTATCATTGGCTGCTTGGATAGCATCATCTAATCTCTGATTAAACCAGTTTCTGTACTCATTATATTTAGCTTCTCCAAACTGCTTTATACGTGGATCTGTTTGTGTCATGTTTCGTAGCTTCAATTCTTATTGCCTCACGTTTTCATGTATGTAAACTCTACTTTGTGTTTGTGCACTCACCGATCTCTATTTTTTCCGCTATGGTATCCTTAACGGTCATTAGCGTTCCACGAAAATTTTGCCACTCTTTACTATCAGGAAGCAAATCGTCTAGCCAACTCATATCGGGTAGAACTTCTTTCCACTGCTCGTATTTCTTAAAGCGACAAAAACATGATAACGACATTGAAGTCGACATAATTTTTTTAGTATATTCACCTTCTGTAACGTCATTCCTCCGCCAACTGCACCGCCCAATAATAGATACCGAATTTTCAAAGCACCCCTCAAGAGTCTTCCAACAAACATTGCGTATGTACGATTAGGATTCCCAAAGTATCTTACATGGGGCGATGATAATAGTGGTCGATAGACTCTGCTCGTTCCACCTGACATTAACTTTCGTGTACTGATTATGGACAGCGGGTATCTGGACGACTTCGAGATCAGCAAAATGCTGTCCCTGAAAAAGAAAGAACGTCTAGTACTTTACATGCAACAATGCGATTATTCCATAATGATTACATCTAATCCAACAGCTTATTCATAGGTTTTCCTGACTAATATTAAATGGTTAATCATTTTTGCATCATACTAAAACGCTAAATGGCTCATGTAATTAGGATTTTCTCGGAAAATAAGACTTGAGATAAATATTCTTCGTGTTTCAATACAACCATAAAAATATTCTGTATGTAGCATAAAATGTTTACGTTACATTTTTATGTGAAGAAGTAACTAGCAAAATGGTTAAGGCTGATAAAGAAATAAGATGTTAATGGAAAATTACGACACTTTCACGAATTTAGGCAAGTACAGAGACATAACCTAAAAATTGCGAAACTTAAATACAGTCAGTGGAAGTATGTCACGAGTTTTGAAGTATGTAGATTATACACGATTAAAATGTTCGTTTATTCATGTTTCTTTAATTAACGGTTTGAATAATCTTACCCTATCTTGCCACACAGAATTTGTTTCATTTTGTGGGACACCACTCAGCGGCGAGGTATGAAAAATGGGTTACTAAAATATGCTTTTTTCAGTGTTGTACATATAAAGTATCAAACCAGGCTTGTAAAACTTTTCTAAAATCCACTGGCGCGCTTCGTTTATTTAATTAATAATTCGTCATTTCGTATCCCAACCTATTCGAACGATGTACACAGGCATTACAAAAAGGGAGACACTGTTTTCCGAAAGCACATGCGTGAACATTTTTAACATTTCTAAGGCCTGCCAATCGTCTAAATTTAATTCTAGATTTCGAGTCTGGTCTCAACAATCACGGGAAACATTGATTTCTCGCATAAATTCGGAGTCAATTTAAAGAAAAAAAGGTACATTTCTGGTAATTTTTTATACAGATCCCTTGCATTTGTAAGCCTGTAAAATTGTTACGTAACTTTTTGCGGTTTAAATTTTCCCGCGCTCTTGAAAATCTTAAATTTGAAATGCGTAATTGACCTACGTGGTAACCCCGCGAATTACAAATTTGAATCTATTACGTAAAATATGTAAATGAATACAGTTTTTGCTAAAGTTTGCTACTTTTTGTCAAGGAAAAACGACGAGAATGCATTACTGAAGGAGACTTGAAGGTTTTAACTTGTAAATGAGGTTTTGTAGAAAATGAAAGTTTATTTGTCGAGTAAATGTAATTGTGAGAATGGTGGAAACTGAATAGAAAGTAAAAACTGAAAATATCGTTCCAGATGTAAATATAAGTTTTCTTTATAAAAGGAATTTTAATAGGTAACTTTGGTCATTTCTTTTTGTGTGTATGTGTACGTATCAAGTTTCCCTATTTCTATCCACAGCGTCAACTATAATTACTTGCAAGAAGAGAACTCAGATCAATGAAGGTTTATTGAAATTCACTTGAAATTTGCTACACCAAAGCTATTCCGCGTGTACCACAACTTCGAGATACCCTGTACATACACGTTACAATGCAAAATAACGTATGACATCTGCGTCTGATCATGCTTCGCAAGCAAAGGTTCCTCATTCATTCCATAACACGTACCATTAGGATGTGATTCTTTAATAATTTTATTTTTCCTTTGCAATCCTTATATTACAAAACATACTTTTCCAGACACATTGAAAATATGCTCTATTTACATTGGATTGTTGTCTAGTTTTTTGTGCTAAATATTTCTTTTCATCTTGTCGACGCCGTCGTTCTGGTTGTTCATCTTTACAGGAATATAATAATTAATAACTATTCGCATAGGCTCTCGTATATAATAATATGATTATGGCAGTACATTTACATTAAAGTCTATGATCATTTTTTTGTAATTGTTTCTGTTATACATTCAATTTATTCTCTCATATTTATATTTATATTTACATATGTACATGAATATATGTGTACATATATAAATATGTGTATAAATATGTATATATGTTTATATTTATATATAATCTTCATCTCATTTATTTATATATTTATATATATATATATGCGTGTGTGTGTGTGTGTACATATATATATATAATTATTTATATTTACACCATATGAAAATCTACGATACTTAGAATTATGTGCATCAACTAGGCGTACGAAAGGAAAGTTTTTCTATCGCTCTTCCCCCTGCTTTGTTTTATTATAAGCTTGTATATTCCTTAAATACGTGGCGATCATCACAAAATCATTGATGACGCGACATGAGATCTAGGAATTCGAACGCATCAAACGGAAACAAGAGGTTTTGCATTGAAAATGGTTTGCGAACGCGCCGAGCAAAATCCTCGAAACTCCTGGATTCCCCTATTACAAATACGTCTACGAAAAGGACTCGTTATCCGTGTTTCTTCTTCCTCGAATTTCGCGATATGTACGATCACAAGAAAAAAAGAAAAGCCAGCGAAAGCGCTATACTCGATTGGACCCCAGTTTACAATCGTCCTTTCAAACAATTTAAATTTGCCGCCCTCCTCGTCCCTCTACCCCATTTCCGTCGTCGTGTACCATCCTAATACATCTCCACTTCCTTTCCTTTTCTTTTTTTTTTAATAATATTTTTGATCAGTCACCTAAAGATCATCCGCTAGGGATAAACTAAACATTACAAATGTCCTAGGTATTGTCTAAAGGTGCTCTTTTTTTCATACAATGTTTTTTTTGTCGGTTTCCCGTTTAATTAATTCCGCTATTTCTCACATTCAGTCTAAACGGTAGGTAATATTTATAATATTTATAAGAGCTTGGAATCATAATTATCCCTTAAACGTAAATACGAGCTTGCCCTTTTTAACGTGAAACGCCAAGCCGCTATGTACAATACAAGATTTACTCTAACACCCGCTCTTCCGGTCTTCTTTCTCGTTTAAACCGAAAAAACAAAAACAAAAAAAAAAACAAAACGAAAATTAACATTTCGCTACGATTTCTTCAACGAAAGCAGTTGAATTTCTTCTTGGCAGTACGTTGCGTTTCGTTCATCGTGGAACAAATAAACGTCGATCGGAACAATTTAAGAGTAAGATCATTCTCCGTGCGAATCGATTAAGAACATTCGGAAAAGAAACTAAATTCGACCATTTTTGCATAGAGAACACAAAGAAAGCTACCCAGATTCATCTTCTTCTACGACACGGTCCATCCTCTAATTAGCTAATCCCAAGTTTTCACAAAAATTGTGTTTTTGTAGTCCTCGTTGCTGCACCGGCAACGCATGATTCATCTACCACGATGAACCGAATTCCTTCGGTTACCACAAACCTAAGACTAGTATCAAAAAGACCTAGTTACGCTACTTCTTGTTACAAAAGTCTCTTCTATTCTTCCCATCTATGTAGCAATCCTGGCGTGCGGTTCTTTGATTTTTGGGGGCGGGGGAGGGAAGATAACCTCAAAACACGCAACACCTATCTTCAAGCATAACGTTTCTCCCGTCTATCTGTCCTCTGCAGAAAACCACCGTGTCCTCCCGGTTAAAGAGAAAATACCTAAAAACTCTCCGGTATTTTTAAAGATTTTAACGAACCTAATCGTGAAACACGTATCAAGAGGTGCTGTTTCTATGCTTCTTGCTTTTAGCCTTGCCAGGCTCGAATTCGTCCTCGCTTCTCCTCCGTTTCTCCTTCAACTGTTTCTCCATGGCTAGCATGGTGATCATTCTCTTATGGGAATCCCCTACGATCCAACCGTGCTGCTCCTGTCGATCATCCTCCTCCTCTTCCACAGTAGGAACCACCTCCAGTATCTCTTCCTCGTCGCTGGAGCTGGACCAGTAATACAACTGATTCACAGCGGCGCGTTTCCTTCTTCCAATCGCCACACCAACGCCCTCTTCGACTTTGTTCCATGACTTCGTGGTCTTCAACTCTTCGTCATCAGAGTCCCTCCGACCACTAGAAGACCTGCGCTCTTTGTCCTTCGACCCCTTCGTATCCGTTCTGCTTCTGGACTTGTCAGAGGTCGAGTTTCTACCTTTCTTCCCTGTCGCAACAACCTTCGCGTCCCCCTTCGAGCTCCTCTTAGGCTTAGCCGGCGATTTCGAGTGCTTCTTCTGCTTGTTAGGAGACTCCTGCTTGTCCTCGCTCTCCTGGTTGCTCTCCGCATGGGTGGACCTGTTGCAATTGTTCTCGACGTCGCTCAGTTGTTCGTTGATCTTCTTAACGCTCCCCGCCTCGTCCTCTTTGTTTTTCTTCTGCTTCTCTTTCGCCTGGTGCTTCTTCTTCCGTACTTGCTCCTGAGCAATCTTGTGCTCCATTAACTCCAGCTCCATGGGCTCGCTCTTCTCGTCAGAGTCTGATCGTATGTCCGTCGTACCCTGTTCCTTCTTCTTCCCAAGCTCCCGCAGGATCTCGTCCTCTATAGCCTTTTGTTCTTTGGCTATCATTTGTTCGTGCTTCTTCTCGATGTACCTCTCTTTACGTTTCTCCTTGGACTCCCGTTTCTGCTTGCGTTGCTTCTCGTGATCCAACTTGTCGCCCGACCTCTTGCTGTCCTTGAGACTCAACTCCTCGTCCGAGCTGCTTATCTCTGCCAGCAGACCTTGCTTGCCGATCGCACACTTTCTCTGCCTCCTGGTCGGCTGAAAGTCCAGCAGGATTCTCTCCTGTTCCTCCTGTATCTTCTTCAACTGTTGCTCTTTCCTCTTCTTCGACTCCTGAACCTTTCTGCTGAGGAACACGTGGAGCGGAAGGTTCTCGGACTCCTTCTGCGGCTTCTCGTTGGTTGACAGCTTCTCCGGTAAGGCCAACACATCATCCTCCTCCTCTTGTTCTTCTTCGGGGCTGGGACTCTTCTCTGCTGTCTCCTGAACTGGTTCATAGTGCTCTTCCACAGGCTCTGCTGATGCCACAGCATCAATTTGTTCTTCAGGCTGGGCCTCTTTGTTCAGATTATCATAGGTTGCTTCCAAGTTACCGTCCGTCTGATCCAGAAGGTCCAACGCCTCTTCCAGTGGGATCAGCTCGTCCTCCTTTGGATAGTCTGCCTGATCGTCCGCTTTCTCTGGCGATAAACTCTTCTCGTTAGGTTCATTAGCGTCCTGAGCCTCCGCAATCGTTGACTCTTCAGCGTCCGACTCGGTCACCGAACTGTCCTCTCTGTACAAGTCATCCAACTCGAAGTTCCTCTCGTACTGAGCCTCGGTCTCCTCGTCGCTGTTCCTCTGCTCGTCCGAGTCCTTCCTCTCGTCGATGACCAAAGGTTGATCAGACATTTCAGACTCTGATTTTTTATTGTCGCAGTCGTTCTTGTTACGGTCGTCGTCCCTCGAGCTCTGGTCCCTCCACTCGTCCTCCTCGTTCTCCAACCGGTAGTCATCCTCGATCGTCTCCTGGTCCTGTCCGATGTTCCCAAGGTCTATCACCTTCGTCGCGCTCTTCTTCGCCTTTCTCTGCTTCTTCGTCTCGTAGTCCGCGTCCTCGTCGTCGAACTCGCTCTCGGACGTGTACAACTCCGCGAATATGTTCTGCTTGCCTTTCGAGCAGGTCCTCTGGCTCTTCGAGATCCCAACGCCGACGTCTTCCTCGGCTTTCACCGCGGTCCTGTACTCGTCGGAGCTGTCGTTCTCGTACCAGGCGTTCCTGGCCTTCTTCCTCGGGTTCTTGCTGCGCTTCTTCAGCCTCGAGTGCTTCAGGTTCGGCTCCGCGACCCGTTTCGGCTTCTGCTGGTTCCTCTCGACGAACTCGTCCATGGGCCCGGTGACCTGGCGCTGGTGTTCCTCGCTCTGGAAAGCCTTCAGCGCGCCCTTCGTCTTCGGGACGAACTTCTCCAGCTCTTTGAACTTCCTGTCTATCATCGACTCGAGCCTGGTGCTCAACGCGTCCCCTGTCTTCCCGTTTTCTAAACTCTCCCCGATCGCCTTGGACATCAGGCCTGCCACGTCCACCTCTTTAGTCCTCAAACAACTCACTTCGTAGCCCGGTCGGTTCCTATAGGACATCACGCCGCCCAGGTTCGTCTCCATCTGGCTCTCCTCCTCGTCGAACTCATACACGTCCTTGATCCTGTCCGATGCG
Organism: Halictus rubicundus; assembly: GCF_050948215.1. NCBI lineage: Eukaryota > Metazoa > Arthropoda > Insecta > Hymenoptera > Halictidae > Halictus > Halictus rubicundus. The sequence continues at coordinate 11,505,975 of NC_135159.1, read as the reverse complement.
AACTCCTCTTTCCTCTCGAACCCATCACGACGCTTCTTCCTCTCCGCCAGACCCCCATGCTCGTTGCGACGGATCAAGGGGAAGTCCTGATGCTTCTTAGCCTTCTTGGTCTTCCTCTGTCTGTGCACGTTCAGCTCTCGAAGAGCAGCCTCCGTCTTCGACTTCTCCTGCTGCTTTCTCTCGTTCATCTCCTTCTTTCTCTCGAACAGCTCCTTGATAGGGTTCCTAACCTTTTTCTGCTGATCTTTGGCAACGGTCACTGGAATCGTTTCAGGGGTGGACTCCTTGCTCTGCGAATCAGTCTTCATCGAGGGCTGAACATCTTCTTGGGAGGCTTGGTCGCCAGCGGTTGACGTCGGGGCTCTGGCACAAGCTAGCTCTGCTAGAACTTTCATTGGTGTCGATCCACTGTGAACAGAATTGTTGCTGAAAACTTGCTAGAGGGATTGGCCGGATAAGTCAAAATTGCTCTTCGACCGAATTAAAGGAAAAATTACAAGTTTTTACATTTCATGTATGACAGGATTACGTTACTTACTTATGATCATGCTTTCCATTATTGTGGAGCAGATTGGACAAAGCTTTGTCCAACAAACCACCCAGCGTAGAGTTCATCTTGCTCTTGAACCCTGCAGAGTCCAAGTTCAGCTTCCCAGAGTTCTGTTCTTGCAAGCATCTGACGTGCAAGTCATCGTTGTAGTCTCCGTTCGACAGATTGGCGACAGTCATGTGACCCTCATTTGTCACATGTCCGTAAGAGTTCCTCAAAACGTTCTGTTCGGTGGTTTTCAATGGGTGTTCGCCATCTGCAATCTCATTGTCGCTCTTGTGACCAAAGGTGCTGGCTATCAGACTTTCGCTCTCCCTCATACGTTGCTGGATCTTATCCCTGAGCTTATTGTTGTGCTCGAATGCTACGTCCAGACTGTCCTCGTATCCCAGATTCTCCGCTCTGGACATGTCCGGGCTGGCAGACCTGCTGGAATGTTCGCTTCTCAGATTTCTACCTCCTCGCTTCTGGTAACCCCTTTCTCTGGCACTGTACATCTCTTCACCGAGCAACTGAAACCAGTTGAATTTGTGAATATTGATTGATTTCAGCTGACACCCCCTGGAATGGAACTCAACGTATCTTTAGCATTGCTTTTAGTCTCTGCGAGCCTACAAAGCAGACCATTCTGGAAACTTTAAAGGTTTTTTGCACGTACAAGAGCTAAAGTCTAGTGTTAAGAAATGTTTACGTAATATCACCCATTTTAATGGACCACTTTGTAACCCTCACGTGTTAACTAATTAGATTCTATTTTCGTATATTAATGGCCAGATTTTTTTCGAGGAAGTTTAAAAAGAGATCAAGTTTTCGGCAGACTGATAAAATCGGGAGGAAGACCAGTGAGTGTAATGTTAAAATTAATGAGGAGGGTTAGCAATGCCAAGCTGAACATTCGTTTCTACTAAAAAAAAAAAAAAAAAAAAAAATTAGAAGAAGTAGGAAAGCTCTAAGTTCTCGTTCTGAGGTGAATGGAATGAGCATGAAAATTATATAAGTATGAAACTACAATTGAGTAGATTATACAGTGAATGAGTGTAATTAAAAAATTGTTTAGTAGCGGTCAGACTTGATTATATGTATGATCAAACCGAAATGATCTTATGCGACGTCATTGTAATGGCAGACAAATGTCATAACTACCGTACACACTAAGAAATGTCGAAGGAATGAGAGAACTACCTTTTGCATGCATACTGAGAGACATTGTCTGTATAAAGCTGGTTCATAGGTCCTGCAAACATTATCACAATAATGTATAAAGTATTTCCTTTGTAGAATTCCATGTAAGGGTGTGATCCATTGGTCAAGCATTTCGACATGTGACCTAGTTAAAATTATAACAGTTGACAATGTTACTGATTTTCCCAAAAACTTCTCCAAAATTTTTACATAAGAAAAAACCTTGGAAAAATTTCTACGCTTCGACAAAATTAAAATAGGAGACACCCCTACAGACAAAAATTCCATCAGCACGTATAAGAGAAAATGAAACCTCCAGAATCAAAAAGCTCTCTTCGTAAACCAAACATAAAGCACACCGAGTGAAATCACAAAGCAATGGCGTAAAATTGGAAAAAAGAAAATGAAAGAAAGACTGCATGCAATGTGTTGTGTTATTGTGAGACAGTGGACTTTTGAAAATCCCACGAGACAAAAGTAAAACGTCTTCCGAACGCAAGAATGCGCCAGAACGTTCCCGACTTACCGTCACACTTTTGATTAAAGACACTCTCTTATTTAGTACAACCGAAACAAAGGTATCATCTTTCGAATACGATAGTGTCAAAGCTAATGCAAAGCTATGAAGTCTTCTTTAATTCATAATTATTTCTCTGCTCGCCAAAATCTTCGCACACTATTCAGTCTTCTTCTTGCGAAATTTAGAACGATGACAAAACTCCAAATTGCAAAGCATGCAGTTTCGACACTCTAGTCAAATACTCACCTGATTAACGGACTCCAGGAGACTTCCCAGGCTATTTTGGCTCTCGACGTCTCTCCACCGGTCTCTGGGCCCTCTGAATCCAAGATGTTGATCCTCCTTCCTATGGTAGCCATCGTTATGATCCAACTTGATCTTCTTAGCTCCCCTGAGTTCGTTCTCGGTGGTAGCTTTCAACCTGGAGCAGCACTCGACGAACAGTTCCTCGTCGAAGTTCAACACCTTCCCTTGCCTAGGTTTGGCGGCCTCAATCTCCTGAGGAACGTCCAACGCGTTGTCCTCGATCGCGTCGGTAGGTGCGATGGTGACCATTTCAGTCTTATGAGTGGAAGAGGGCGATCTGATCACTATCTTCCCACTGGAGAACTCGCTGGAGCTTCTCTTCCTCGTTCGAACCTCGCTGGCATGAGCTTTCTCATCCTCCTCTTCGTTCTCGCTGTTGGAACTGCTCTCTATGGAGCTTCTGGGTGTCCCGCAGACAAACAAAGGCGATATTCTCCTGTGGCCCATCTCCTCGTTGTCTTCTTCCTCGTCGATGTCAGAATCCCTCGACGTACGCGAATTCCTATCGACACTGGGCGATCTGTCCCTCGCGTCGCTTTGAGCCAGGCTACTACAGCTGTTCGAGGACTCCAGATCAACGGACAATCGATTAGTGACCCCTTCAGGATCCTCCTGCGAGTCATCCTCCTCTTCGGAGTCCCTCGTACTCTTCTCCATCGAGTCTCTCCATTCGCTCTCATCACTCTTGCTTTTACTCTTCCTAGAGGAGGACGACTTCCTCTTCTTCGTCGGTTTCTGATCGTCTTCCGCAGGTTCCTCTGGAGCCTCCAACTTTGACGGATCATCTTCGTAGTTGAAAGACCCGTAACCGTTGTCCCTGGCGCCAGCATCCTTCCCTTGGTTCCTCAAATCGTAGTTGATCTCCTTCTGCTTGCTCTTCTGGATTTTATTCCCATAAGAGTCCAACGCATCGTCCTCGAAGGCTCTGGAGATCCTTTCTTCGGCTCTCTTCTTGCTGGGCCTGCAGCTGGTCGGAGGCAGCACCAGGAAATAGTAATTGGACGCCTCCGCGTCGCTCTTCTTCCTGCTCGAGCCCTTCGACTTAGCGTGTTTAGAACGATGCTCCTCTTGGTCGTCGGTTGCTTGGTCCTTGACCTTGTCGGACGAAGAGTTCTTCCTCGATTTCTTCCCTGCTCGCTTCTTCTGGCCCGTGTGCGAGGACGCGGAGTGTCTCTTAGCGTTCCTGTCCTCGTGCTTCGTTTCTGAACCCTCCTTCGTCTTCAGATTATGGTGACTATCGGTTCTCGACGCGTCCGAGTCATCTTCCGACTTCGATACCCAGTCGTTAAGAACTTCCTTGACTTTATCCGTCTTCTCACCGCCGAACACTCTTCCGAACACGCTCTTCACGATCTTGCTCTTGTTCTGGGACTCCATCTTGCCCTCTGCGTCGCTGTCGTCGCTCTCGCTGGTCAGGCCAGCAATCTTGCTCCGTTGGGACATCTTCTTGCTCCTGGACTTTCGGTGCAACTCCTTGCCACCGTACTTGTGCGACTTGGACGACTTCCTACTCGAACTCTGACGATCGCTGGCGTTCGATTTCCGGCCATTCACGATCGCTTTCTCGTCTACAGTGTTCTCCACCTCTCGGACAACCTCTGTGCACTCGTACTCCGACGAGATCTTGTCCGTGTCCTTGTCAGAGTCTTCCGCTGGCTTTAACACCTCAGACTCGTTCTCCGATGGAACTTCCGGAGCAGCTGTGTTCTCTGGTTCTTCATCGACGAACTTTGAAGTCTCTGTTTCTGGCTCTACGTTCTCCAAAGTGGTATCCTGGCTCTCTGTTACTTCCTCAGGCTGCGCCTCTTCGAGGTCCTTCCGGAATGGGTCCTGCTCCTTCTTCTCGGTCTGCAATTTCTCCTCAGCCATCCGCAAAATTTGTGACAGAGGTTTATCGTCGAGGCTGGACGACGATTCGTCCTCCTCCTCGAAAGATTTCGCTTCGTCTCCTTCGATGCAACTCTCGTCCTTCTCCGCCGACTCCGTCGATAAAGTCTGCAAGTTAGAGTAGAATGTCTGACTGGAGCTGGAGCTGGAGCTGTCAAGAGCTTCTTCCCCGTTGGACTTGAGCTCAGCATCGTCGGAAACCTCGGTCACATTTTCCTCCACTTGCGAGCTGGACAACGGTGACTCTAATTTCTCCTCGCTTTCGTGTAGTCCTGAAATGTTCAAACAATCAGCCGACCGGTCCTCGTCGTTCACAGTCTCCGCAGGTTTTGCACATTCCTTCTGCTTGCTCTGATTAACTTTCGACTTACTTGCTTTCTTCGCAGCTGGACCGTCCGCGGAGTTGTCTGTCTGTTCGTGCTTCTTGCTTTTGCTCTTCTTGGACTTTCTCGAGGTCTTCGTGGACTCGTTTTGCAAGACCGGAGCATTCTCTGCCTTCTCTTCAGCGACCAACGGAAGACTCTGAAGGTCAAGCGAGTCGCTCGACGCAATCTCTTCTGCGTCAACGCTCTCCTCGACACGATCCGCTTGCTGTGCCTCCTGTAAGTCATCTAACAAATTCATGCTCGCATCAGGCTGCTCTTCAGGCTTCGGACTGTCCGATCCCTCAATGGATTCTTTGTCTATGCGATGATCTGAAACGTAAGAACTATCAGTCTCTCCGAAGGTTTCTAATTCGTTGCTGTTACTGTCCGATCCCTGAGGACGTTCCTCGTTGCATGTGTTCAAGGTGTGCTCTAGGCTCGGAGGTTCGCGATTAGGTTCTTGCGAGGTAGGATTATTGTCCGAATCGATTTCTGGGAAATTCTCAGTCTTTTTGGCAGGACGTTCCTTCGGATCGAACTCGATCTTCTGTCCATTCAGCTTCACAGCCTCCATGTCCGGAACTTCCGGTACAAAGGTGTCCAAATGATTTTCTTCCTTTTCCATCGAATCTAAATTATTCGCAGGGATCATCTGATCGTCTTCAGGCTCTCTCAGAGCCTGGTTTTCGTTGATCGAGGTCTCGGAACAGTTCGCGAACGAAGATTCGGAAATTTTCAAGGACGCGCTGCTGTCCAGAACGTTCAACGCGAGGGAGTCCAAGAGCGCTTCGGGGTCCGAGATATCGGAAGGCAGTTGTTCCTCGGGCAGGTTCTTCTTCTTCCCCTTGTCCTTCTTCTTCTCGTGTTTCTTCTTCTTCTTCTCCGACTCGTCCTCTTTCTTGGTCTCCGGTTTTATGGGCGTCGAGGCGCACTCCGGCAGAGGACTGGTGTGCTCGGTGAGCACGTACTCGTCGTGGCTCATGTTCTCGGTGATCTTGCAGATCTCCTCGTCCAGGAGTTCGTCCTCGAGGGTGCGCTGCTTGATCTGCGGATGGATCAGCAGCTCCTGCTCCACCGCGTGGACGTCTTCCTCCAGTCTTCCTAGGCTGTCCAACTCATCCGTGTTTTCAGCCAGAGGCGAGTCCGACTGCTGTTCCTGCTCGTTACTATACTCCTGCGAACAATTCACCGACTCGTTAGCGAAACTCTTGCCCTCGTCGCTGACAGTCTCATCCGGGCCGGACTTCTCATTCTTCCAAACCGCAGAAGCTTCGTCGCTGCTCTCGTTCGCTGTCCTCTCCTTCTTCGAGTTGCTTATTTGCAACAGATGGGACTGGGACAGGTTGTGCTTCTTCAGCGAGCTCTTCCTGGTGAAGCTGGTCGCGCAGACGTCGCAGAAGAACCTGGCCGCCTCCTTCGTCAGCTTCTTCCTCTTCTCCACGATCAGAATCTCGCCCGTCTTCTTGTGCACCACCACGAAGTTACCTGCTGCGCGTTTCTTCGGGGTCTGGAAGTCCTCCTGAGCCTGAGGAGCGTCGTCCGCTTTAACGTTCGCCTTCTCGATGTCCTTGTCCTCCTCCTTTTCAACCGATTTCTCCGGCTCTGCAGATTGCACAGCTTCCTCAGGTTCTTCCTTCTCGAGCACCTTCTCTTCGTCGTTCTCCTTGCCGTCGCTCGTTGTTACCTCTTCGTCTGCCTTCTCCTCCACAGCAGCTGTGTTCCTTAGAGTCTCCTCCTGGTCCAGGCAGTCCTGAAGGTCGATGGGTATGTCGAAGTCGTCGACAAGGTCGAACTGGTCCTCGAAGAAGGATATATTCTTCTTGGCCCGCCTCTTCAGACTCTGCCTCCTGTCGGTGCTCTTCTGCGTGTCCGCGGACTCGGAGTCAGTGACCGAGGTGTCCGTCTGCACCTCCTCGGCAGGCTCCTCGAAGCCCTTCTTCTTCTTGGAGAACCGCTTCCTCCTGAAGTAACTGGACTCGCTGACGCACGAGCTTTCGGACAGGTTGTCCGTGCTCTCCGGCCGCCGGTTCAGACTGTCCTGCTCCGACAGATCCTCCGACGACAATTGCTTCCGCTTGGAAGACCTTGTCCTATTGGTCGGAGTCAAATCGATCGACCCCGAGGAGCTGCATCGTTCCAGAAGCTTGTTGGACGTCTTCGAGCCACGCTTCCGTACTTCTGACGCTTCCCTCTGGGAATTGTCAACCTCTTCGTCCCTCTCAGCGTCGATCTTGCTTGCCACTGAGCCCTCGACGTTGCCCGCTTCCGGTTCCGTTGGTGGAACGCTGCTCTGAACCTCCAGGTGTTCGTCTGTCGTCGACTTTCTCTTCGACGTCCTCTTCTTCGTGTGCTGCAGCATCTCCGTCAGCTCTGGGACTTTGAAGTTGTCCGAGTTCGAGGACGCTGATCGCTGATCTTCGGCCTCCTCGGCGGTCCGGTTCACTCTCGAGGATTTCCTGCTGGGAACCTGATTAGCAGCGACGGTTGACGGTGGCTCCGGCTCCGCAGGAAGCTGTTCGTCCACTTTAGAGGCTTCTTCAGCACGATTGGGTACAGTTGCAGGTTCGCCAACCGATTTCTTCTTGCGGCCACGTTTCTTCAGCACCTTCGGACCCGTGATGGTATTCTCGGGCTTTTTTATGGTAGATTCTACCGCCTCTTCTTCTTTCCTCGTCTCTTCGCTCTCCGTACTGTGGAGACTGGTGGCCTCTTCAACAACTTTTGCTTCTTTTACCGATGGCACGTCTTCTGTCGGCGGAGCAATATCCTTTTCTAGAGAACTCTTCGCAGCTTCTTCAGGAATTTCTGTTACTGTATCGTTACTGGTGGAGGAGTTCTCTTTTGGCAGCTGTTCTTCGTTTGATTGGATGTTCAACTTCGACCTCAGGGATCTTCTTCTTGTCGTCTCGACCGCCTCTGGGACAGTCTTACAGGATGCTTCTTCTTCTTGGTTGATCTTCTCCTCCGCGAACGACCTCCTCTTCGACGACCGTCTGATCGAAGACTCTACTTCCGGTTCCCTCTCGGTAAGAGACTTCCTTCTCTCTGCTGCTTGCGGTTCCTCTTGCTCAGCATCCACTGGAATCTTTTCTTCAACGTTCAGAGACTTCTCTTCAACTTGAGTCTTCTCTTCAACTTGAGTCTTCTCCTCGACGATCGGAGTGTTCTCTTCAGCATTGCCTCCAGTCTCTTCCTCAGGGCTCTCAGATACTCCAACAGCTACCTTACCCTTGCCATCTTCGGCTCCCTGCTTCTCCGCTTCGGTTTCCGATTTGAACTTCTTCACACCGTCACTGCTGTCCACGGGTTCTACGTCATCGGTTGCTTTGCTACCGGATGAATCCTCCGTGCTCGAATCATCGTCGTTCAATGACTTTCTCTTGCCGAGCACAACCTTCTCAACGTGGAGCTCGTCCTCGCCGGTTTCTTTGGTAGAAGGCACTTCCTTTGATTTGTTGATCAGCTTCATGATGCTGGCAAGGTGCGACTCCTCAGCGATCGGGTTCTCCTCAACAATGTCCGCCGGGTCGACAGACTTCCTCTTGTTCTTCTTCGGCGAGCTCCCTTCCAGCGAGCGTTTCTTCGACTTCCTGTTAACCTTTGTCGTTGGATCCTGCTCCTTCTTCGTCAACTTGTCCTCTTGTTCCTCTGCTTCCGTCACGCCCGTGGACTCCGACGTACACTCTTGCGGGAGAATACCGTTCGGCACAGACTTAGGCTCTTCGACGACCACCTTCGGCGCTTCCTGGATCTCGGATAAATTATTGTCTCCTTTGTCCAAGGACTCGGAGTCCCCAGGCAAAGTCTCGGACGGCTCACCGATTTGATCCAGAGAGGATTCAGGGGATTCCCCTTTCGTCTCTTCCGGAACGACTTCATCACTCACCACCGACTTTTGTTCGTCGGTCTCGTCCTTGGATTTCGAATCCGGGCTGCCAACTTGGATCCTCTTCTGGACACCAGCCTTGTCGCCCTTCCCATCCGTTGAACCGTCTTCCGAGAACCCGGGCGCAACTTCGTCAAGAATGCTGGTCAGCTCGTCGGCAGCGGTGTCCAACAGAGACCCAACCTCACCTTCCAGCAGAGCGTCCTTCTGCTTGGCTATCTTCGACACGATCTTCTCCAGGAAAGAGCCTTTGCCCTTCTGTTTCCTCCTGGACAGGTCCAGAATGATGTCGTTGGCTGGCTCCTTGTTGTCATCTGCTTCCTTGGCCAACGAGCTCAGCTCCTTCTCAGACACCTGTTGCTCCCTCTCTTCGTCATCGTCGACGCAGGCGCTCGACTCGTCGGCCAGCTTGCCAGGATCCTGATCAGCCTCGATCTTCTCCAGATCCAACGACTTCGGGCCCTCCTCTTCAGCTTGCTGACCGCCAGCCTGAACAGACCCGTCGTTCGCGCTCTCCAAACTCGTCTGAACGGTCAGCACCACGCTCTGCTGGGACTCCACCGGGATGTTCATGCCCTCCGTCAGGATGCCGATCACGTTGTTCAAGGACCTCTTCGACGCCTTCTCGCGCCTGGTTCCCCAGGACTTTCTGGGTCGACCGACCTTCAATTTCTGTACACCGACCACCGTCTCCAGAGAGTTCTCCTTGCCGCTGTCCATGGAGCTGCCTGTCTCCAGCTGCAGATGGTTCACGTTCAAATTCACATTCTCCGCTTCAACCTTCCCGGCCTCCGGTGGATCGTCTTTCGTCAGGTTCTCCGGGTCCTCTTGCTTGTCCTTGGGATCTTCGTTCTTCTGCGACGAGGACGTGACCGTCGTCTTATCGCTTCTTTCGCCGGTTTCGTCCTTGTCCAAGGTCTCCGGCTCGGCGATGCTTTTGTCCGCCTCGTTCTTCGACAACTCGGCGTTCCTCTTCTCGGCGACGTCGTTGCTGGATTTGATCCTTCCTCGCCTCTTGCCGAGCGAGGTTGTCTTCTTCAGGGACATGTCGTTCGACTCGACAGGGGTCTCCTTGGTCTGCTGCTGGTCCCCGTCGGTGGTGTTCATCAGGGAACCTCTGGTCTGCCTCTTGTTGCTGGTATGTTCATTGTCAGCTTCCGGAGACTCGACTTCCTTGGCCAGGTCCTCGGCGACACTGACCACCGACTTAGGCTCGTTGGCGAGACCACTGCTGTTCCTTCTTCCTCGAACAGCTGCCTTCACATCGTTCAACGCGGTCACAATTTTGCTCGCCTCCGCCGGCTCCGTCGGGTCGCTCTTGCCCGCTGGCTTCTCTTGCTTCCTCTCGGTCTTCCTCAAGGACTTTCTCCTGAACTCGGACTTCTTCGCGGACCCATCTGAAACGATTTCCTGATCAGGAACAGACTTCTCCGGCTCCGAATCCCTCTGAAACTTGCTCTTACCTTCGTCCTTCGGCTTCGAAGGTTGCCTCAAGCAACGCTTGGAACCGCCGACTCTGGAGGTCAACACCAGCTTGGTCAACAGGTCCTCTTTACTGTTGGAGCCTATCAGCTTCTTCACCTCGAACGGCACGTTCTGAATCTTGATCTCGGGGTCGAGCTTGTCGAACTTCGTTTTCGAATTGCTGCTCCTGGTCTCCAGCGTTTTCTGCTTCGGCTCCTTCTTCGGGGTCGCCTCTTCCGCGACGGTCTTCGCTGTCCTTCTCTCTTCAGCGTTCGCGATCCTACCCGGCGCGCTCTTCCTCTTCGCCTTCTCCTTCGCGACCTTCGGCTTGTCTTTCGCGGAATCCTCCTTGACGTTCTCCAGGCTCTTCTCGAGATTTCTCGCGTCTCCTTTCTGCCTCCTCGTCTTGGTCTGCTTCGCGTCCTTGTCCTCTTCGGACGACTCGCTCGCTGCATCCTTCTTCTCCTCCAGCTCCTCGTCCTTTCTCGGCCTCTCTTTCTCGTCCAAGGTCTTCGCAGCCAGACCCTTGCCTCGCAACACCTTCTCCGTGCCCGACGGAGTGACCGGTGATAAAATCGGCAGGTCGTTCGCCGAGCTGTGCGCGTCCTCCTCGTTACCGGAAGTCATCTGCACAGCAGGCTCCAACGTCGGCATCTTGTCGCTGTCCGAGGACAGTCTGGTGATCCTCTTCGGCAGCTGGTCGCTGGTCTTGCTTTTGTACACTCCTCTCACCTTGGACCTGGTCACGGTCTCTGGACTAGCTTCGTTGCTCTTACCTTTGACCCCCGGGCGACCCGGAGGAGGCTTCGCCACCTCCTGAGGCGACTTCTGGGAACTCTTGTTCGGATTCCGGGCGAACTTCCCGTCCTGGCTTCGGAGCTGCGACTTGGCCTTGATGGAGGCGTTCAAGGAGGCCACTGGGTCCACCGGCCTCTTCTTCTTAGGGGTCGTCTGGAGGGACAGCTTGTTCTTCGTTGGAGGACTCGAGGATTTCTGGACCGACTCCGAAGAACTGGCCTCCGACTCTGTGTCCTTGTCGCTGCTTTTCGGCACAGGCTTCACAGACCTCGGTGCCTTCGCTGGCTCATTCGGCGTGTCCGCTTTCCCCTCCGGAGAGTTCTTCGTCATCTTGTACTTGGTCTTCAGGTTAGCCGGTTTCTTCGCTTGCTGGAGGAGCTTCGCTCCTTGCTTGATCTTCATGTTCCTCTTCTTGTTCAGAATTCTAGGACCCCTCGGGATCTTCTGTCTAGCGGCCGGTTCTGGCGCAGGCTCGACCTTCGCCTCGTCCTCCTTCTTCTCTTTGGCATCCTTCTCGACGACGTTCGCTTTCGCCACCTCGGCCTTCTCCTCGGGCTTCTTCTCCTCCGTGTGATTGTAGTTCCTCACCACGCTCTCGATCACCGCCGATATGTTGTCGATCCGACACCGGTTCCGCTGGATCGACTTCGCGTTCTTCAGCAGCTTGTTCTTCAGGACCGCTTTGTTGCGGGACATTCGCGACGCGGTGGAATTGTCGCCGACCATTCGAGGCCTCGACCTCGTTTGTACCTGTACAGATTGGTAAAAAGCCTTCGTGGTACTGTGTCAGCTGAATCAAGGGGGCTTCAGAATGATCGGAGGAGGCTCGCTGAAATGTCGTTCGCGACCTTGAAAATCTTTTCTACGCTTGGACTTGGGGCCTAGTTGGATCATTTTCGAAATTGTACGCCGCTTCGGAAATTTTCTATGAACATTTGTACAGGGTGTATAGAAATTATATGTCCGGAAACTATATGTGGAGATCTGTGAAAAAAAAATGCACCGCAAAATTCATTTTGACCTCGACACTTAAGGTCAAAGTATCGAAAAATTTGAGCGATGAGTACTATACGATGCGATAAAAGAAAATTTGTCGACACTTTGACCTCGATTTCCAAGGTCAAGGTGAATTTTGCGGTGCATTTTTTTAACAGATCTCCACCGATCTGAGAGGTGTAGAATCACGCTATGGTGGTCGTGTGACATATAATTTTTATACACCCTGTACAACCTGCTCGAATGTTTTTCGTGAAATCTTCTACAGGTTGGACCCTGTTTCAGAAGGGACATCTTTTCGCGTGGCTTCGAGGGGCTTGTGATCTGCTGTTATCATTTGTTTCGTAGAGAAATGGACCCCTGATGATGACACTGACAAGCTACTGAACGAGTCCCAACGTACAAGGTCAACCGATGAAAGTGCATCTAGCATAGCCGTTCCATTAGTCAACCATTTACGGACAGGACAAAAATGATTGCGAACACACTCGTCGAATGTTTGATACGGAGACACAAAGCTGCACACTATAAGCGAGGAAACAGACTGACCACTGTGCTCATTGAAAGTCTATGAAAGTTAGTACAACGTACGGGTAAAAATTTTTTTTAAATTCGTCAATGAGCGAAACAATGAGCTAACAGTAGGAACTTTCCGAGACCAGCAGAGGCGACTACATGCTACCCCCTCGGCAAGGACGATGAAGGAGGGAGCATAGTCAGCTAGTGACCAGGAAGTGAAAAAATCATCATACCCGCACGACCACGGGACACGTCCTGTGTGACTCGTACGAGAGCCACACACCGTCGTGTCGTGTTTCCCCGTGTCATGCTTGTGTATGTGCACGCTTATGGTCGTCCGTGTTGGGTAATCAATACTCCACTTATACCCGTGTCGTCCAGCCGGAGCCGGTCCCCCCCCCCCCCCGGTTATTGCCTTATCATTATCGAGTTTCATCTTTTTCGTGAAGCGAGAGCACGGATTCGGGTCATCGGCTAGCTGCGGCTCGTTTACCTAATTTCGAGAGCCAGACACACACACACACACTGACCGCCCTCGCCCGGATACTTTCGGCCCGGGGGATCCCCGTTGCTCATTTCCTCGCCGATTTTCTTGGCATTCGACGAAAGCTTCCGCCGGCCTGATAGCCTGCCGCTGAACACTCGATCGTGTTCCCCGTTCTGCCAAAAGCCACCCCTCCCCACCCCCCCTTAAGGGAAAACCGCCTTAGTGGTTCAGGAAAGAATTTGTTGCTATCTCATTTTCTCAGAGAAATTTCCTCTGAATTCTAAGCTTAGAACATTGTGTCGATGCAATTTTTAAAGTATATTGTGTCCATTTTATTTCTATCTAATTTTCTCTTCAGCATTGTTTTCTCTTTTTATCGTAGGAAATTGTGCAATTTTTAAAGAATATCGTGTGGATTTTATCTAGTTTCCTTGGGGTAATTATCAGAGTTTGAATTTCCTCAGGCTAATTTTCTCAGAATTTTCAGCATTGCTTTCTATTTTTATCATAGAAAATTGTGCAATTTTTAAAGAATATTGTGTGGATTTTATCTAGTTTCCTTGGGGTAATTATCAGAGTTTGAATTTCCTCAGGGTAATTTTCTCAGAATTTTCAGCATTGCTTTCTATTTTTATCATAGAAAATTGTGCAATTTTTAAAGAATATTGTGTGGATTTTATCTAGTTTTCTTGGGGTAATTATCAGAGTTTGAATGTCCTCAGGCTAATTTTCTCAGAATTTTCAGCATTGCTTTCTATTTTTATCATAGAAAATTGTGCAATTTTTAAAGAATATTGTGTGGATTTTATCTAGTTTTCTTGGGGTAATTATCAGAGTTTGAATTTCCTCAGGGTAATTTTCTCAGAATTTTCAGCATTGCTTTCTATTTTTATCATAGAAAATTGTGCAATTTTTAAAGAATATTGTGTGGATTTTATCTAGTTCCCTCGGGGTAATTGTCAGAGTTTGAATTTCCTCAGGGTAATTTTCTCAGAATTCTAAGCTTAGAACATTGTGTCGATGCGATTTTTAAAGTACATTATGCGGACTTTCTTTTCAACTTTATAACTATGTTGTGTCTTTAAGTATGTTGTACCGGTGCAATTTTTAAGCATTTATGCATCCAGAGTTCAGCGGATGGAGAGAATATTGTACGCAGAGTGTTGTACAGTGTAGCACACGAGTTTTTGTAGGTATTTTAATTGTATCGTTGTTTAGAAATATTTAGAGTTGAGTTTGTTTGGTACGAATAGATTTTTCTGCTTTGAGCTGTTGTCGTTTTAAGATTTTTGGAAATTCGTGTTAAACAGTTGATCAACATTTGAACGAAGTTTAGAAGGAAGCTTGTATTAGGTAGAGATAGTATAGTTGTTGATAGAAATTATAACTTACATTACGGAGTCTACCCTGTGTTCTTAGTGCACTGTCCTGCATCACTTTCCGGGTGGCTCTTTTGGGTGGTAAGTTTGCCAACATTTTCTGAATGCTCTCACCTACAAATACAGTAACGTACAACCACGAATTATTAAAGTAGATTAGAGTCCATTAAAACTAAAAACTATTTGCGAATGTGTTGCTTACACGGGTACAAATTTTTCTAGACCACATTTAAAACGTTGTTGAATATAAACGTATTTTATGCGTTCCATTATCGTGCTGCTAGCACAAGCACTATTTTAATTCTGGTTGTATCTTTAAATTATTTTCCCTATTTACACAATATCCAAGCGCGTTAAAAGGCAGTGGTTCAATTTTTTATCCAGATTGTTTTTCTTTGACTGTCTTGAAAAATTTCATTCGAGTCCCCTTTTAACTTCTGAGAAATAATTTCTAAGTAAGGTAACGCTTCCATAACGAACGGATTAAGTAATTTAGAATGACCGGGGGTGATTCGAAGTAATGACCGTCATTCAAAAGGCACGTAAAACGTGTGTCATAAATTATGTACGGTCATAATGCCCGTTCCGTTCTGCTGAATTTTTAATTGCTCGAGGGCAACTGTTGCATTGCATGGAACAGCCGCGTTGCACTGTCTTAATGGAGCCGCGTTCCTCCTAAATTCTTTCAGCTAATCGCAATAAGATGTTAACGTTAATCCGGACACGATTAATAGATTTGCACGCCTCGGCCAGTGCCGGCGAAATTATTGCCTGGCCGATGGAAAGTTGTCGGCTAAGTGATTCGACTAAATGAAACAAAGTTTTAATTAGTGCAGTAATTAAACGCTCTTCTGAACCGGCGCAACAAATTCCGCAGCCTCGAATATTCGTATCTACATTTGCTTTTTTATTAACCCCCTCAGTGCGGCTGTGCGTGTAATTTCCCTTGAAACATGACGCCGCACCGGAAATATTTTTTAATATCCCTTGAAAAAAACCGGAAATTTCATCTTAATTGGAGCCGGCTATTTTTCATTGAAAAAGAAAACTACTTCGTATTGTGTTTTAAAATTGCGAAAATAAGCTGCAATAATTTCATCTCGAATGCTTTGGCTAATTAATTATCTCGGGTTACATTTAAATGGGATTTTTCCACGCTTCAAGCATAAAAATGGATTTTACGGTACTGTTATCTGATTTAATATACTATCGAAATGAATGGTTTCTTTATTCTGCCCTTGCAATGGTTACTATTTAGCTTTTAAATTTTCCCGCGTTAAGAAAAGAATAGATAATATTTTAGACATACATTTTAGGGAATAGGACTTACGGTCACTAGGTCTGACTCTAGGACCAGTCGGTTGTTTCTCCTTGGGGGTTGTCACCCTCGGTGTCTGCGAGTTCTGTATGTTCCTCTTCATCCCTCTTTGTCTTCTCCTTCTGCTGCGACTGCCGAAGGGCCTCCATTTGCACTTTTTCTTCCCATTGCCAAAAAGCCCTAGCAACCATGCCTGGTCTCCTCCGCACTCCAGCATGTGCCTGTGCAGCTCCGGCAGGGTGCTGCAGTTCCTGGAGCATTTGGTGCACACCTTCTCGACCAGGACATCTGCTTTCGCTTTCGCAGTGGCCACATCTTTCCCTGGCAGGAACAGGTGTTTGTACAGCTCCCTTTGGTCACCGGAGAACTCGAAGTGGGAGCACCAAACGTTTGGATGGAACGAGGCTTTGTGCTCCTCCATCTCCCTCAAGGTGACCTGCAATCATCCAACAAACACTCCAATCAATCGCTGTGAATTATGCAATGTATCTAAAATAAAGTTTCATAGCTCTAGTAATCTTTATTAATTTAATTATTCAGCTCCTCAGACCCCTATATGGGTCCGTTGGGTTATTCGGATACTAATTTCCTGTAGAGATGACATTTGTTATTGCTAGACTGCGGATCTTTTTGCAGAATATATTAATTTTCCTTATTAAGGTACTGGAGTGAAATAAAAAATTTGTTTCTTCCTTTAATAATCGTAATTAGTTCATAATATATTGACACTCTTAAATTCCTTTTCTCTTTTCCATCTACCAATTTTTATTATAAATGCATCAAATCCGCAGCCTAGTTATAACTAGCACTCTATAAGAGACAAAGTCTGGTGAAGCGTTCATCGATTGTTTATATAATTAGAAAAAAATATGCACTACATAGTCCCAAGGTTTAATCATTTCTTGAATTTCCGGGAATCATTCTTTGTGAGACAGGGATCGATAAATCACATGTCTCTGTCGAGAGACTAGTTTCCGAAGGAAATTAATTACTCCGACCTGTATAATCATTATTATTACATTTGAACACGGAAACGATGTTAACAGAAAGCAGTGATCAATCGAGATTCGTTTGATGCCAACTAATTGTCAATCAATAACAGAAGACGTCCTTTCACTGGTCCCGATATCGATCGATAGTTGCCAATCAAGTGGTTGATTAATTAACTAATCACTCGATAATGCCGACGAAGACTGTGCATAGAAGCGCTCGCGAAGAGGTCAACTGTCTTAAACGAATCTTCCCATCACATTCATTTTCCGAGTTGTTTGATCATTTTCGTTGAAAGAGTCTTGAGAAGTTGTTGCCGATTATACTTTCGAATCGAAGAAACGCTCAAACTTTTCATCTGAAAGCGAAGACTACGTAAATTTGAATAAAACGTCGATCTATTAACCGTGGAAATTAATTCAGCGATCTTCCATTGAGGGAACTGCAGGGCCATTTTAAATTCATACGACTTCCCGCCGTTTTCGCAATTTAGAGTACCAACTTCAATACTTACGGAGAACTTTATCAAGTAAATGTACCAAATCTAAAAAAGAACACTACTGAACTCTCGTGGACATTCAGAAACCGTCATTTCCACTGTATCAATTACAGAAGCATTTCAAATTTAAATATCTTCCCGCCCTTTTGGAATTAGTACCAACTGTTGCAAAGTACTAACCGCTTAAAAAGAAAAATTACTTGATCGCATCAAAATCCCCACTTTTGCAAGCATTACTTCCTAACAAATCTAATTCTTAGGAAATCCTAAATGTTATAGCTTATTTTTCCGCAGTCACCAGACTGTAAAATTAAACTGTGAGAATGTTAGGTTAACTCACATGTTTGGAAGCGCAAGCACCACAGATGTGGATCCTGGGCCTGGACCACTCCCCGGTTAGCTCAGCGTAGACGACCTCCTGCATCTTGGCAGCCTCGCTGGAGGTCTTCTCGTCCCACTTCCTTAATTGAAGGAAGTTGCCAAACTCAGGAGAAAACTCGGTGCTTGTTGAAGGTTTCGTCTCGCAGACCTCCAAGTCCTTCGACATGGTAATCTCGCAACGCGACGTCTGCTCTTCGGCGTTCTTCCTGTCCCCTTGCAGCTCCTGCGACTCCTCCGATTCTCTGGTGGTGAGACTCTCCTCGTGAATGATATCGGTCACTTCTAGAAGCGGGATCTGGCGTATCCTGTTCAGTGTGACCCGCTCCTTCAGCAACTGCTGCTTCTTCCTGAGGGATAGCTGCGTGGAGATATCGAACTTGCTGAGGTCCTTGATGGAACAGGTCCATTGCTCCTTGCCGTCGTACTTCCTCGGGAAATTGTACTTCTCGAAGGACACGCGTCTGGGGTGGGACCTGTTGCTCTTGCCAGGCTTCTGAGCGTATTCACTGGAATTTTCATAGTCCTCGTTGTTATATTCCTTGCTGTACACCGGGGTCGCAGCAGTCAACGAGATGTCTATGGGAAGCTGAATCTGATTGATGCCGTGCTCGTAGAAGGACTGCTGCTGTTGTTGCTGTTGCTGTTGCTGCTGTTGTTGTTGCTGCTGCTGGGGCTGGGGCTGTTGAGGCTTCGTGTCCACTATAGAGGACGTTGGCGTGCTCATCGGCGACGAGGAGCTCTGCAGCTTGCCGTCCAAATGGTGAAGAAGGTTCTCCCTGATGTTGCAGCTGACACTGCTGTAGAAGGAACTGTCGAACTCTGGACTGCCTGGGTTGCTGAAGATATCCTTCGTCGGGACTATCGGCTTCAGCAGGATGGACTCTGTTCGGTGCTCGTGACCAGGCTCTTCTGGTCTGCGCTCTTTGGGACTTAGGGACGACTCCGGCTTGTCCCTGGTGCTCTGGGTAACCAGCTCTTTGATGGGGGCGGACTCCTTCATTTTTTCCTGTGGAGGAACGCAAGAAATACAGTCATTTTTACACGTGTACAAACATTGTTTAGTAAAATTTGGAACATTCGAAAAACGTTCTGCAAACGTCCAGAGAACGTTCGTTTTTATACATGAGACCTTCCAATGAGATTTACAGAACGTCCGGCGTAAAATGGCTTTGTGTTATTTGGAATAGTTGAACTCACCTGAGTCTGAAGGTTCCTGTCCACGTTTCCCCCATGGTTCTCGGTGATGTGGCACACCAGAGCTTCCCTGTTGGGATACCTCGTGGAACATTGAACACAGGCATGGTATTTATCCCCATGGTTGCCCACCATGTGCTGGAAAAGTCCCTCCAGACTCTCAGCACACTTGTCGGAGCAGTACTGGCAGTTCTGCGAGGGCCTCCTCGAGTTTCTCTCCGACCTCCTGCCTCCGCCTTGCTGGTGGACCCTCTCGGTGTGTCTTTGCCTCAGAGATATCGAGAGAAACTTTCTGTCGCAGTAAAGACAGAGGTGTCTGACAGTGGGCGATGGAGGTTTGAAAGAAAACTTGGTTCCCTGAGAAGAAGAAGACGACGAGGAAGGGGACGATAGCAACTGAGGACCTGCCGAGTCACTCGTCTGGCAATTCTGGAGCACAGAGGCTACTTTGTCTAGAGGCAAACTACAGTGAAGGCTCGTCATGACCAGATCCGGGTTCCTCGGGCTCCTGGACTCCTCGGAGCTGTTCTCCGGCGTCGTGTCCTCCTTCTCCTGACAGTTCTCGTCGATCAACTGATTGATGCCGTTCAGAAGATCGTTCAGGAGGTCCCTGCAAACGTTCCTGAGCTCCACGTTCTCCGGGACGAATTCCCTAGGGTCCTCCTTGGCAGAGTCCGTGCTGGTCTTCTCATCCACCTGATGGTCGCTTAACCTCTCCATAATGATCGTCCCCAACGAACGGTTCTCCTTCCTCTCCTCTTCTTGGACCTCGCACTTCGCAGCCTCCGAGCCCTCAGACTTTGCTTCTTTGGAAGAACACCTACTGTCTTTACACGCATCCTCCTCGTCGACATTGTCTGCCTTGCAGGAGACAATTTCTTCCTCCGTCTCCCTACATTTCACCTCCGCAGAACCAGAATCCTCCAATTGCTGGGGCCCTTCGTCTTTATCATTCGACTTCTGATACTCCAGGCAGGGCTCCTTACCAGCATTGCCTCCTACAACGTTCTCAGACGCCTCAGACTGCTCCAACAGCAAGACAGCAGTCTCCGTTCTACTTTCATTTGGCTTCGAAGGCTCGAACTTGGCTCCGGGACCCTTCGAGTCCTCGTCCTCATGTTCCGCAGCCAATTTTTCCTGCTCCACGTCTTTGTCCACCTCCTTCGTCTCCCCCGCCTCGTTGTCCTCTTCGTCCTTGATCACACCGTTCAGCACCGTCATCACACACTTCTCCAGCGACTCCAGGTTCCTCTCCACGCTGTTCCTGTCGTCCTCCTCTTTCCTGGCCGAGTCCCCGTTCAGCGGGTCGGGCACCTTTTTCCTGAGATTGTTGATCACGTTGCTCAGCCTCCTACGTTTCTCCTGTTGTTGTTGGCGGTCGCCGTTCGCGCTCGCTGGATGGCTCACGCCAAGGTCGTCGAGATTATGCGTGGACGCGACCATGCTGCCGTCGGCGCTCGACGGGGACGACGCTGTCGTCGTGGCGGCCGTGCTCGGCGTCGACGTCGTCGTCGTCGTCGACGGGGAGAACTTCGCCCCGTGGAACACCTCCGCTGCTTCGCTGCTCGTCTTGCTGCCAGCCACGTCTGCAGAGGCAGCTTCTGAAAATGGACAACAATCATTATCAACTGAAATAAACTATGTTCCTCTGTGGCTCGCGTGTTAGGTGGGCACGTGTGAACTTGCGAATAAAGAATCGTACAGTCAAACGCCTCCGTTAAGGAAATTGTAAGTGTTCAGAGCTAGAATCAGGCTCTTTTTTTCTTTCTCGAGGAGCTTCCTGTCCGGGGATTTAATTTACCGCGACCGAGCGCGATGGCGGATCCTTCACGAGCTTTTTCGTACCAGCTGAATGTCAGTCGCCCACCGTAAAACGACTTAATCGGCTTACGGGCTGGCTTTAATAACTTCAACACAGGATATTAAACGGGAATCGGCGAACTTATTCCGTCGGTGTTATTGCGACAATTGTTCGGCTTCGTGTAAATCTGTTTTTCCCCGGGAAAAGCAAGACTCTGGAACCGGAAATTTTAAGTTCACGGGATTTTTTAAAAATGGTCAGAAGTGCCACCAAACCAAATTGATTTTCGCTGCAGGGGTGGTAACAGGGTGAGCACCATATTTCTTCTGTTCTGCTCGACGAAAAATTACGAAAAAAATGCATGAACGTTCTACCCAATACCACGCATGCCAGTGAATTATTTCAGAATTTTTCGTTGCAAAATCGATTTTTCAAAAATCCGAAAATAAAATCGGCAATTTTGTGCTTCCGGAATTATTTAAAAATCGATTTTGCAGTAAAAAAATTCTGTAAAAATGCACAGTCCTGTGTGCCATTAAGTGTAATGTTCATGAATTTTTTCGTAATTTTTTGTCAAGCAGAACGGAAGAAATAAAGCATAATTGATTGAAACCGTGTTCACCCTACAGCTGCCCTTGCGGCAGGGGTACCAACTTGAAACTTGTCACAGAGGGTTTTCTTATGGGGCCCTATCGAACGGTGCGTAGATCAATTTGGTCCGAGTGGTGTTGCCAAATTTCCGTTATCAATTGTTACTCAAATTCATGATCTTGAAGCAGCCTCGATGAACGGCGCAAGTGTTGATCCGAGGAAGTGTGTACGCTAAACGAGAGCTATGTATTATACCTGCTCTCCTGGTTCACACGAGGCCCAAGCAGATTAAATTACGGGGTATAGCAATCCGTAATCCTGGAAGAGAGGAATCCGATACGAAGGTCTTCGGATTTTCAGACGTGGGCTGAAGAGGAACTTAAATTAGAAACTTGATGGATGGCGGCTTCAAAGGTCCGCGATATTAATAGACAGGTAAGAGATTAGAGGGACAACGAGGGATTAGAATCGGATGGAAATTGTGGATTCTCCGTTTCTGTGGAGGTAGCTGCTCACAGGTATACATGGTCTAAGGTTCTACGAGATTGGAATGCCGAAAGGAAGTGTCCGCTTCGGTCGAGATGCGTTTATTTTCACGGGCGGAACGCCAAGTGGTGCGCGATGCCGTGCTCGTAGAATCGCGATTCGATATCTCGTTACTCGTTCACGAGCTTTCCCGCTCGTGAACCCACCTCTGGGATCGGACTGAACGTCTGTGAACACCGGAAAGAAAAATGGCAGCCGAAATGCACCACTCCGCGAAATTAAAGGAACACCGAGAGACGGTCAATCTTTGAACCGTTTGAAACTTTTTGTTAAAAAATCGAATATATCCTGCACTGTGCTCGTTTCACAGAACGAATTCTACCCTTTCCGCTATCGCATACCTGAACTTCGATTTTTCAAAGTCTTTTTTCTTGCAATAAAGAGAGTGCGAGATTGAATTCTTTTTGTGTTTGAACTTTTGCAAATTCAAACGAGTCTACAAGTGTCAGCAAATTTTTTCCCGGATTTCTTTTAACGCGATCTTGTAGAGGGAAGTCTCCCCTTTACGATGAGCCCTTAAAAGTTTATCTGCGATTTTTTATCGCGGTTTTATGGTACTTTCTATTAGAAGTGTGCCACTGGCAAAGTTAAATGGTTTTAAATTTTCCCGCCGTTTGTGGACTGTGTCTGAGTACCAACTGTAACACTTAAAAGTAACTATGTGTATAACTAGAGAATGCATAACCAATATATTCTTTTCACATTGTTTAATATTTCAAGTGCTAGAGAATTTATTACATTAGCAATGCAATGTACTTTTAACATATAGTATCAGTGATGCAGTGTTCAATTATATTAAAATGAAGTGATTTGTAGGTTAGGATGGAATACCAACAACAAAAATCCACGATGTAATTGTGATACTAATCAATGCCGGGGATTGAAAAAGCAAATGACTAGGGAAATTTAATAACTAAAACCAAGGTTATGAATTTAATGAGTAGAAAAATTTAATAAAAAAACTGAGGATACGAATTTAATAACTATACCTACGGTTGAATAACCAGGGGAATTTAATAACAGAAGCCGAGCGATCATTTTAATATCTAGGGGAAGTGGTAATAAAATTTGTTCAAACGTCAATGCAATTACCATAATGCTCAAACATATATTCAATTTATCATTGAAATTGCGACGATTAAGTTGTACCGGGAACGATAGAACCCCACTCTCCCTTATCACAGTAATTATAGTGATTTTTCTGTTCATGTTGGCTGGCGCGATGTCGATGAAAGTTCTTCCCCTCGATCGATCAGGGGAACTAGCTATCACCGGGATGTAAATAAAAGACTCGATAATATCTTGCCCTGGTTACGGTAATGGATTTGATGCGTAATCCATATTGCAGAATAGCAAGAATTGCACGGTGCAATTCTATCTCAGTAATTTCAGTATGTCTCATCCGCCTCGCTTTTTCTGAAACATGGCCGAGCAAGTTCGAGCAACCTAAATGGAAGTTTTCTAATTGAACGTGCCATTTCGCGGGTGAAAAGTTATCGCCAGCGCCATATTGGGAACTCGTTGCGTACGGAACACTTCCCAACAGAAAATCCCTAGGATTTCGGTGCGACTTGGAAGTTCTTCTAATCTGGAGGACAATGTCTGATCTTTATTTTGCAATAAAAAATCCCATTCGTTCTCCAATGAGTTATACCTCGTATAAATTTCATTAACATTAGCAGAGGCGTTGCTAAGGTAATTTAACCTAACTTAACTTACTTAACTTAGATTACTTAAGGTAATCTAACCTAAAATAAGAAGGATCCATTTAATTTGGTTAAATTGTCTGACGCTGTGAAGATAGGTTATAATTCTGGGGAATTTTTTGCTGTATTAACGGCGAAGCTACTTTTAGCATGACATAATGTTCATGCCCAGAAAAGTCAGGAGTGCCGACGAGAGCGACTCTCGCTTAGGGATGCATAGAATTTTACAGAAGCATCGTCCTCGCATTCATCGGCTCGCGCGCCTTGAATATTTTCCCAATATTTTTCGCTGCATAGGCTAACGCGACATTTCCGACGACAGCTGCACTGAAATTCTTCCAGAGCGAGTTTATCCTCTGCTTGGAACTTCTGCCGAGACTTACTTTCGCCTCTTTGCTTCTCTGGGAACTTTTAATTCGGATAGTGTTCTGTTGGCAAGACTCGGGCGATCTGAATCCCGATTACTTCATTCTATTCCATAATATTTTATCGTATCTTATCTAGTAACATTTGTTACTAGATCTTATCTAGTAGCATTTGTTACTAAATCTTATCTAGTAGCGTTTGTTACTAGATCTTATCTAGTAGCGTTTGTTACTAGATCTTACCTAGTAGCGTTTGTTACTAGATCTTAACTAGTAGCGTTTGTTACTAGATCTTATCTAGTAGCGTTTGTTACTAGATCTCATCTAGTAACATTTACTACTAGTGTTGTGACAAACGTGATTGTTTATCTGTTATAAACAGACTGCGAATTTGTATGCAAAAATGTCTTTTATTAATAGAGGATCAGGTAGTACAATAGCGTTTTGAAATTCTTTAAATGTTTTCTCACTGTCTCGCATTCGACCCACGCATTCGACCCACGCATTTTTTATCATAAATGCATAAAATCCGCAGTCTAGTTGTACATATTAAAAGCGATACATTGTTCACTTCAATAATGGAACAAATATTTTTCAATAAATTCGTAAAACCATCGAAACGATTGTTCGTCCTTTTCGAGGTTATGGATTCGCAATCAAACACAGTATTACGTTTTATTTAAATATTTGCACGATCGTGCGCGCGACAGCAAATTGAATAGTCGCCAATATTTCCGCGATTGCTCGTCCAAGCGAATTGCAAAAACAAAAAATAGAGAACAGCCACCCTAGCTCTTGCAATTTTATTGCGTACATAACCTTACTTTCCCCCCTCCCCCCTGCCGCCGCGTTGTACAACCTTTTCCGTCGATGTAGTTTCCTCTCGAAACTCTCTTCCCATTTCTTTACTTTTCCCCGGGAACACCTTGACCCGTGATATTTCCACGGGATATAGAGTCAAATAAAAAAGAATGTTGTTCGACCGGTAAAAGGAGAAATGAGAAGAAGTCGCAGCATCTTTCGCGAACAGCCCCTTAACTTCGCATTTCGAATAAAACCTTCCTGTAAATAAACCGATGAAAAGCCATTCGTATTATTTTCATATCTTTTTTCACTAAATGCTGTACACAAGTACAGTGGAGAACCCAATTACCGTGGGGCTACCAATTACTGTAATTAATTATACTTATTTGTACATGTTTCATTAATGTCATTTGGGTCTCTTATACTATTCTGAAATAATTTGTGACGCATAAATATAATTAATATAAGCACAGTAATTGGTACCCCCACAGCATTCGGGTCCCTTATCCTGTTCTGAAATAATTTTTGATTACACACACACACACTCCAGGTAGCATTGTTAGCTTTACCGAACAAATTCAGCATTATCTGATATTTAATCTTCAGTTGAAGTATTTGAACAACTTGATCATAGTTATTCATACAACAGTGTTGGACGGTTAATATCTTAACGCTTCTCATAAAATATGATTCATGTCAAATATATGCTTTGTGTCAAGAGATTTACAATTCCGAACTGTTTCTGACTTCTATTGGGAGCATTATGCTAGCCTCATTTTATTGGACCGCTTAAATATGAAAAAATTTTGTTTGTGCATTCAGAAGTTAAGCAGGCTAAACAACCAGTTGTTCGACGGTTTACTTTCAGATTCTAATTAAGAAAGACTCAAATCAATAATGTATTTGCAATTCTAGGGAAATTCTGAGGAGTTCTGTGAGGATGAAAGCGTACATTAATATCTGCGTCAGAGATGCCTCAAAGTGCGTAATTAGTGCTTGCCATCAAACATGCTGTGTCTGTTGACGCAGGTTATTTTGATCCGAGTAGGAGATACATTATGTGGTTAATTATCAGAGCACAAGTCCGCTGGTACCTGTAAGTGGCCTATGTGTAATTTTGGAAAATGGTTTCCGTATGTTTTATTTTTCTAACAATACTTCCCCCCGAAATGCAAGCACGCATCATTATTTAGAACGAAATACTGCTTTAAATAAATTCATGGAAACGACGAATCTCTGTTAATTGATTCTTTGTAGCCTGTGCCAACTTTTAGACGCTCCTCAATTAGCAAACTTCCACCTTTGATAAGCCGAAGTTTGAAGTCAGCTTTCCAGAGCACTGAATTATTTGTTAAAGCAGTTTTCTTCTTAAAGTCGGAGCCCCAGAGTTTCGGCAAGTCAAACAAAATGGAAAATTCGTTTGCAGCGTATGCTACTTTCTAGAATTAATATTATAATAACTCGTTCCCTGATTAGCTTCAGCATCTTCATACTAAATTCTGCCTTTCGGTGCTTCGGTATTAAAAAACAAAAATTATTATTCAGATGAGAGTAATCATTCAATAATTTTTGGGAGTATCGAAATACGTTTGTTTAAAAATTCAAAAACCCAGAAATCAGGAAAAGTTTTCTGCATTCGGCACTGTTGAATTGTTGTTGGTCGTAGTGTTTAATAAATAAATTTCTGTTTCGATATGGAGAGTATTCCCGGAGTTTCTGTAGCGCAGACTATAATTTCGCGAGTCTGCCAGCATAGAAAATCAGTATAACTGTATTTAGACTATCAGCCAGTTCATGTAAAACGTTTACGTAGCCGTAAGGTGCATCGAGTGGAACGGTCTAACTTGCATACTCCATTTCCGGTGGACGTAGAGTTTGCAGTGGGCTCCGCAACTTGTAATTGGGTCATTTGGATGATACTATACTGAATATTCGATTTGTCAGCCTCCCTGCCCTGCGCGTCCGTTATCATGTTCCTATCGACAATCAAAGGAGCAGTCAAACCCTCCCAACATGATAAAAATCAAACTTTATACTTAATTCGACTCAACTTCCGCAAATCGGTCAAATCGGATTGAGCTCAAATTTTACACATAGCCTCATTCTGCATTAAAAAGATGTTTCCCAAAAGGATTTTTGGCGACTCGAAAAAATTTATTATATTAGTATCATTTTCTACCTTACCGACGAATTTTTCTTAGTCAATTAAAAAGGCAGAATTCGCTGTAGTGAGTGTCCAATAAGGTAGGAAACGATATTAGTATAATAAAAAAAAATTTTGGAGTCGAGATAAATCCCTTTGGGAAACATGTTTTTAGTGCAAAATGCACTTATGTACCAAATTTCAGCTCAATCGGATCGGTCCGATTTTCGGAACTTTAGCCCTAAAATGACATATTAAATTATTACGATAAACGATAAAATACTAAATTACTTGATGAAGTTCAGTCAAGCTATGAATGAAAATTAATTTATTTTATCGTTTAGCTTTCTGAAAGTTAAAATGCATATGAAAATATATTCTTTTCCAGATTTTGCCTTTGGCACTCGACAGGGTTAATCGCCAACAGCACCATCTGTTTTTCTAAAAATACAATACCGCAGAATAGCGACAAACGATGTCGCGAAATTGTCGAACAACTTCGTACAGAATCCCATTGATTCCTAATGATTCCATAGGATCGGCATGGGGCAAATAAATCGGCTGATAAAACTTTTGATCAATCGGCATTGTTGTATGAATAATAATCTGAAAACAAGTCCATTGAAATAACACTCGGGGGGGGGGGGCCGTGGCTTAAACGATTACCTGCTGTGTTTGCGTTCGCTCGTGCCGAGTGTGTTTTGCATTTCGCTTCCCTTGTTTCCCGGCCGCTGCACGTGACGCGCAGTATTGTAAAACAATTTTTATCGCTTGAAAAACCTTGTACCTGTGCGCCACGCGTGTGCCGGTGTGCGCTTCTTCGCCAGCGCGTTTTATTCATCACGTTTCGTACCCTCCCCCACCCCGAGCCACCCCCTCGAGCGAATTTTCATCGCCCCCCCCCCCATCCGGAAGAGATAATCATTTTTCAATATTCTTCGATTCACTTTTCGAAATGAACGGAAATAGATCGAAATTATTTTCTAGCTGAAACTCGATTCAGAGGGACGCGAAACTCTGTTACGACCTTCGAAAATTCTACATTGCACACGATTCATGCTCTTCGTGTCGACGTATACTGCATTCTGACTTTTATTTCTGTTTTTGCCTTAGTCCAAATAGAAGACGTTTAACTGTTTTATTTGATTGATAAATTCGACTTCAGAAAATAAAATTTTAAGGCTTCGTAAAATTGACATTGCAAGATCAAATATTTTATACTTCAAATGTTTGTAATGGGTTAAAGGGGTTGGAGGGTGGTCGAAACATTCAGAAAAATTTCAGTGGCTCCTCTGTTTATTTTCTACCGGCTGCACCCCTGCCAGCAACCCCTTTCAAACAACAGTACGAAAAAATAGACTTGGAAAACATGTTTACGCTGACGTACTACCCTCATAGCCAAAACTACCCCTCGTGCCAAACAGTATTAAAAAATTTATGAAAACTACAATTCTTGAACCACGTGCGGATAAACATGGCTTTAGGAGTTAAAGAATTGACTTTGTGGATCATGCATGAACTTAATAACCCTCTGAAAATAAACTATCCTCCACAAAATGAAGTCTGCGCCAAAACCAAAGGTTTCCTATTTAATAATTCCACGAATTAGAGGAGAGACTTAAGGGGTTAAGAAAATTGATTTTTTACAGAATATATGAATTTACTACCCCTCCCCCAAATAAACTACCTTCTCCAATTGTTTGTCACAAAACCAAAAGTGTCTCATTTAAAAATTGAATGAATTAGAAGAGT
Organism: Halictus rubicundus; assembly: GCF_050948215.1. Lineage (NCBI taxonomy): Eukaryota > Metazoa > Arthropoda > Insecta > Hymenoptera > Halictidae > Halictus > Halictus rubicundus. The sequence goes on along the minus strand of NC_135159.1, from coordinate 11,477,546 downwards.
GTCTTCAGGGGTTAAAGAAATTTACTTTTTGAGCATAGGTGAACTTAGTATCCCCCAAAATAAACTACCCCCAGAATAAAGTGTGTCACAAGACCAAAAATATCCTACTTAAAAATTAAATTAATTAGAAGAGTGGCGTAAGGAGTTAACGAAATTTACTTTTCGAGCAGATATGAACTTACTAACTCCCAAAATAAACTACCCCCAGAATAAAGTGTGTCACAAAACCAAAAGTGTCCTATTTAAAAATTGAATTAATTAGGAAAGTGATTTAAGGGGTTAAGGAGATTTACTTTTTGAGCATATGTGAACTTACTAACCCCCAAAATAAACTACCCCCAGAATAAAGTGTGTCACAAAACCAAAAGTGTCCTATTTAAAAATTGAATTAATTAGGAGAGTGGTTTCAGGGGTTAAAGAAATTTACTTTTTGAGCACATATGAACTTACTAACCCCCTAAATAAACTACCCCCAGAATAAAGTGTGTCACAAAACCAAAAGTATCCTATTTAAAAATCGAATGAATTAGGAGAGTGGCTTGAGGGGTTAATGAAATTAACTTTTTGAATATATATCAACTGACTACCCACCCAAAATAACCTACCACCCTCAGAATAAAGTCTGTTGTAAAATCAAAAATTCCTTATGTGATATGAATGAATTTTGTAGGAGAGTGGAGGGGGGACGTTTTGAGTGATACTGTAGTCTGAAAATTTTCAGAAAAACATCTGCGGTTCTCGGTGTTTGTTTTCCGTTGGCCAGTCCCTCCCGCCCCTCTCTCGACCAGTAAACAATATTTCCGCTCCTCTCGTCGGCTGGTCGTCCTCATTCGACCAGTTTCCAGGGTGAAACGAGTGGGACAAAGGGAGAGACAGGGTGAGGAGACTAGAAGGGAAATGAGAGAGACGAGGAGAGAGAAAGAGAGAGAGAGAGACCAGGAAAAAGACGAGGAGAGGAACAAGGAGAGAGTGTCGTGTAAACGCGGGAATTAGAAAGAGATGCAACAATGAACAGTGCTGAGAGGGAGAAGGACAAAGGGATAGTAGGAATAAAAAGGGAGACAAGGAGGACACGAGCAGGAGAGAAACGTGCAGAGTGAGAATTGAGAGGCGCTGGGGCGGGGGAGGGGAAGGCAAACACGTAGGGGAAGAGAGAAGTGTGTATACAGGGTGTTGGAAAAGTATGAGGAAAACACTGATGGTCAGACAATGTCCTAGTACATTTTTTAATTACTTCTTGCTATGTCTGCAATTTTTTTTTCCTTTCAAAATTCTTCGTTACTTTCTTGTCCAATCTTCTCTTTTACTCCAAAATTTTTCTCACTGTGTGTAAACATTTTGTGCTACTTCACAATTCTTTCTCTTTATTTTGAAACTGTTCATTGTTTTGTCTGAAATGTATTTTTTCTATTCTCAAATTCTTTCTTATGGTCCCTGAACATCTTTGTTGTCTATTTTTGTTCTCGATTTGAAAACTCTTTATTATCCTGTCTAAAATATACTTCCAGTTTTATATTTTTTATTATCAGAAAAGAAATAAACATATGCTGACGATTTTTATTTCTCATTTTTCAGTCTAATTCTAAACTTACACAGCCACGCCACAGAGCTTATAAAATTTCGAAGAAATTATCCGTTCTCTGTACACAAAATTCTACCACCATTTTCTGAAGTGATTCGGAACACTGAATGAAAATTCTGCGGTGCATCGACTGCATTCCGAAATGCAACTCCAGCACCAGGCTTCAGAATCCCGTTCAGAAAAGCAAATTTAAATTTAGAATCCTCGGATTAGAACATATGTTGTTCGTTTGAACTCGAACTCGCTTGATTCGACCCCGATTTCGAAATCTTGGTATCCGAACCGAATTAAAAACTACTATTGCTTTTCCTGTTCCAGTGTTTTGCAACTTTGCTTCCTGCCAGGCAGGGTTTACGAATTTCAGGAATTTTCGAAACTCGAATCTCTCGTCTCCATTTTGATTTGAACTTCGAGATCCCCCACCTTTGGTTGATTACGCCGCCGAATAATCTTAGGGTCTTTAACTTTGGGATTCGTTTAGAACTTTTCCATTGGCGGACCGTCGCGTGGGAATTCTAATAGGAACGTCGACCAGGGATCCCCTAATTTAAATTGTTCGACCGGGGAAGCTCGCAGTTCAAATTCTGAAATTTGTGGGTTAAGATATTCAAGATTTTCCGTTTTATTTTTTAAGAATTTTTGTGATTGCAATCTAGTTGGTATCATTGATAACAACTTTTCACAATTTTCAAATCCCCGGCTTTTGTAATTCTGCAATTTGTGCACCTTCCCTTTAATTCCGGCTAGAAAGCTTTTCCTGGCCAAAAAGAGCCGCAGAAAAGATGATGGTAAAACAAAAAGTTGCTGGAACCACGAATAAAATCTGTCGGAACGATAAAACGGGAAAAAGGAGGAGAAAACGAACAAAGCGACAGAGGAAAAACCTTCTTTGGCTATTTTCGATATACTCATCTCCTGCTTTATACCACAATTTTTGGAACACCTGCCCTTCTTTCTCAAAAACTTGTTTATTTTTTCATGAAACTCTTACCATCATATTTGTGACATTTTTCTGATTAAAACGAGCCCAAACACGATAGAATTTGTATCATATTTACGCGTGTGATCCACGATACAATAGAACCTCTAGTATCCGAACCCTTTATTGTATCGTGGATTGCTCCTGTAAATATGATGCAAACTCTATCGTGTTTGGACTCGTTTCAATCAGAAAAATGTCGCGGATACGCCAACGAAACATTCACGAAAAAAAAACATGATAAACAAACCAGTTAAACAAACAAAACTGTCGGGTTTCCGCTATTTCCCCAGCCGTTTAAAGCCGCGTAACCTGACAATTCGGCCACGATGGGCCCCCTAAACCGGCGAAACAAATTCCCGGCTGGCGGGAACCGTTTAAAAAAAAAAGCGGAAATTCGCACAAAGATCCGCAGCGGGCCGACAACGGGCGCCGAACAAGATACAATTTCGCGTCGGACAAAACGAGAAAGCGGCGGGGACGATAAAACGTGGAAAGATGGAGGGTTGGCGAACGAAGAAAGCGGCGAAAGAAAGGGAAAGAGGAAGAGGGCGATGGAGGGGACGAGGACTGGAGGGGAGAAAAAGGAGAGATAAGGTCGCGCACGTTTCTCCTGACGCGGTTCTATCCGGAAGTCGGGCTGGAGGGGGGCTCTAGAATCGATAGCCGCCCCTCTGCCACGTCGAAAGGGGTCGCCGCCACCCTCCTTTTAAAAGAGGGGGCCGGAGATAGATGGAGGGAGAAGGGGAGAGTCTGAGAGAGTTGGAGGGGGCCAGAGAGAGAGAGATAGAGAGAAAGTAAGAGAGAGGAGAGCCGGTTCGAACACCGGGTCGACCCCCGAAGGGGAAAACTGGCTGGCTGAGCGATGACGCCGACGATGACGATCATTCTCGCGCACTCTCATCAGTTTAAAAGGCTCCCGGCACTTCCGAACCTCAAACGCCATTTTTCTGATCCGTTCGAGCTTCGTTTTCGTTTATTGGACTCTAACTACTCTTTCAACGCTGGACAACTAACTTTTCGCGCGAACGATTTGATATTAGAAATAATATCTCATTGTAAAAATATGTCGATTCTTATCGCGACGAAGGTCGCGTAGTTCGTACCAGAATTAATTTGGAATTGCCTTGGAGTTATCCTTCTGAAGTAAAAATTAGTTACAACGGTGAGAAATGTGTGCCTCGCAAGTAGTACTGTGAACCTTGGCTACGTGCAAATGTCTGGTAATTGCTCCCATAAATAGTTGTTTCCGTCGATAACAATCCATCAACATTGTAAAACGAACCATTTTCCGAGGATGATATACAACAGGCACGTAAAATTACCGAATGTTACTAAGCAGGACAATTTTTTCGTTCCTGCAAACGAGACCTTGTTCGTTCAACTAATTCTTTCATTTTTCTTCCGTGCCTAAACTGTTTGTTAAAAATGCAGCTGAAAAATTGTTGAATTTTATTTACCGGATCCAAAAGTGGATTGAAGTCGAACCAGGTAATTTCAGAATTGAAAATTCTTCGATTTTTCGTTGTAACGTGAAGTTTGTTCGACGATGACGGGGAGTTGACTACAAGATCGAAGCAAAGCCAATTTGCATGAGAAGAGTGAAATCAAGAACGGGGCGCCTTCGATTGAAAGGATAAATCATGAATACTCCTCCATTTCTGTTAACAACGGTCTAGGCGTGAGTGTAACGGGAGGAAGTAGGACAGCCTGGCATGGCAGCCCGAGTACCGAACGATTGATGCAACTCTGTGCAGAACTTAGTATTTCAGACGAGTTTCCAATTTAGTTTCCAGCCGTCCTCTCTGTCTGATAAGTTCGCGCGCACCACGTAACTTCTGCAGCGAAAGAATACTGCTGCGAATTAAAGTCCTACTGCACAGACTAAATACTGTTTCCCCAGACTCACGGACGCGACACACTCAAAATAATCACACTGATGATTCAATACTTGTGGAAACTTTTCCAAAATATTCTTTACATTATATACAATTATGTTGCTTCATTTCTTCCCACTCTGGCGTCGAACCTAGAAGAGGATAGCGAGAACATCTACACCAGTGTATCGATTGAACTAATCTATTGACATAACCTTTTTGTTTCGAACGATTTATTTGTGGAACCTTTACCAGTATGTTCGTGACATTTTTCTGAGTAAAATGAGCCCAAACACGGTACACTTTGGATCATATTTGCTCCTGTAATCCACGGTAGAGTGGCACCTCTATTATCCGAACTACTCAGTGATTCGGTTCGGATACTAGAGTTTCTATTGGAAAATTATCCAAATTGTATCGTGTTTGGGCTCGTTTTAATCAGAAAAATGTCACGAATACGTCGGTAAAGCTTTCGTAAAGAAATGATTAAAAATAAGAAAATTGTGTCATTGGATTAGTATCGTTTCACCGATACATCTAATCCCATATCGTGTCACAGTGCTCGACAGTCGAGCGTCTCGGGTACCTCAAGGGATGGACTCTGTATTAAACAAACGTCAGACAAAATTTCTCGCAGATGGAATGCAGAGAAATACTAGTCATCGATTAGATAAGGTCATGTACCCTCCGATAATTTATAGTGGAACACTCAGAATTGATAGTGTCGCACAACTGATTTAAATAACTTTCGAGTAGCGCATATCAACGATTCTCAGTGCTTGCTAACTGTTCCAAGAGTGCAATAAACAAATACGCGGAAGAAATTCTAATCAGAAAAATGTTTAAAAATTGGTGGTATTATTTTCGCATTCGAGTCGAAATAGACGATGGATTTTATTTCTCGCGCATGAAGACGAGAAGGTACTAAATTGGATCACTATCGCTCCATCCGATGAGTTCTTGACGCCAGCCAGAGCATCGGAAGAAGAAGCGCGCGACGAGCCAAGTGATAAAGGACTAATCAGTCGTGGAACTAGCAGAATCCGTGTCAATTCCGGACCCGAAAGACGTGACGGAAGATTAAAAGGAAGAGCTGGCACGGATCCAACCGGACAAGATTCCAAAATCGTGATCGACGAGGACGCGAGCGAGAGGAGCGCTCGGTTCCGCCGGTTGTTGATGATGATTGCGAGCTTCATAATTCCAGGTCACGCTCGTTAATGATCCCTCGAGTGCGACCCTGTTTCCGTGGAATCAACGTGACGGTTCATTGACGAATTCAATTGCGTCGAATGGAATTTACGTGGTTTCCTGTGTTAACGGCGACTTGCGTCGACGACGTATCCTGGAATTGCCCGGGCTTAGCTTGATCATTACGCGCCCGAATTGAACGTTCGTTGATTGAACCTTAATAATTCGTAGTCCCCCCTCCCTCCCCTCCACTCCACCCAGGTCGGCGAGGACACGTTCGCCGACTATTCTACTAGGATGATACGCCGTTCATCGATCGCGATCTTTCAATCGGAAATTGAATCGCTAATGGGTATCGATTCGGATCTCGGGCAATAATTAAAAAAGTTCCTCGACAAGATGAAGACCGATGATAAATTTCAAGCAATAATTGCAGCCGGAGATACTTCGCCAAGATTACTCCGATCGTGTTTCAGTTTTAATTGCAGTCGTTAGCAGTGGGTAGTCAAAGTTCCGTCCATGTGTCAGCATCGTTAAACATTGTCATCATCGAAATCGTTATTCAAGTCACGATGTCATCATCATTAAACACAATTGTAAGCTTTACGTTCACCCGCGTCGTTGTTCAACATCAACAATCATTGGCATCGGCAACGTCAGTACTATTAAATGTTAGCAAAATTACAAGGCATCGAACAATTACTATCGTCACGAATCATCACAATCATTAAACTTCATCACAGTTGTTACCGTCATCGAGACTAGTGACTCTATCGTCAGTGAACATCGTTACAATCATTAAAACCATCATTATTATGAAACATCATCAAAATCATCATCATCATCATTAAAAGGTCATCAAAGTTGTTATTATCATGGACACTAGTGACTCTATCGTCAGTGAACATCGTTACAATCATTAAAACCATCATTATTATGAAACATCATCAAAATCGTCATCATCATTAAAAGGTCATCAAAGTTGTTACTATCATGGACACTAGTGGCTCTATCGTCAGTGAACATCGTTACAATCATTAAAACCATCATTATTATGAAACATCATCAAAATCATCATCATCATTAAAAGGTCATCAAAGTTGTTACTATTATGGACACTAGTGACTCTATCGTCAGTAAACATCGTTATAATCATTAAAACCATGATTATTATCAAAACATCATCAAAATCATCATCGTCATTAAACTTCATCAAAGTTATTACTATCATCGACTTACCATCATCATTGTTAAACATCATCAAAACCATCATCATCAACATCATCATCATTAAAAGTCATCAAAGTCATTACCATCATCGATACTATCGACTCCGTGGACAGTAAACGTCGTTACAATCATTAAAGATCATCAGTATCGTCAAACATCATCGAGATCATCATTAAACGTGACCAAAAATCATCAAAGTCGATATCATCGTAGGCGTCAAAGTGGTAATCGTTATCGAGGCCATCAACGTCACCGGGATCATTAAACAGAATTATCATCAGGTGGTGTTAACGTCATCAACGTCAAAGATACCGCAGAATTAACAATCGGCCGAACAATGACGGTGCAGAAACGTAAGACCAAGTTGTTTACGCTTTGTCCCAGTCGGCCGAGGAGTATTCTGATATCATCGTGATTATAAGCCGGAAGTAGAATTTAATCGAAACCGGCTATTGATTGCGATACAAAAGAGGGGCACACACGACGGCAGTCAGGGAACGTTTTCGAGGGGTCTCGTTCGCGCGATCCAGTTTCTGGTGTTCTTTTGTCCCGCCGAGGAATCATTCATGAAAGATCCAGCCAGGAAGTGACCCGAACTAGAAGAAGAAGAAGAAGAAGAAAGAGAAGAAGCGTTCTTGAAGCGCGCCGTCGGTCGAGCGTCATCGATCCGAGTGTGCCCTAAGCGCCGCGAGTTTCTTCGGGGCCGGGTCTTCTCCGGGCTAAAGAAGCAGTTCCGCCGCATCATTTAATCAGACTTACAACCGGACTGAATTCAACCAGGGCTTGCCTAATGGAGGAGCTGGCCCGGTTTTCCTTTCTCGGTCGGCAAAACTTTCCGGGAATTTATGAAACGTCCGCGATGATCGATGACCGACCGGCTCCTATCGTTCAACGCGCAGACACGCTGTTAGCACCCGTGCTAGCAATTATAGATTCTCCCGGGCAGAGAGAGAGAGAGAGAGAGAGAGAGAGAGAGAGAGAGAGAAATTTCAAACCCCGGGACACACAGGGCTTCGTGTAAAGTGAAAATAGGATCGGCCCCCGGGAAAGGGACCCCGGACAAATAAAGGTTCGCCGGGGAAATTGATCGAGAACAGTCCGTCCCATTGTCGAAATTCATAACATTAGACGCAGCAGGACATCGTGGATGGGATCTGCGCAGAATGGAAATCGGGTTCCCCTGATCTAAATATTTATGGTGAACTGGAATAGCTTGGACGCTGGATCTGACCTGCTGCGAGACATGGAATTGCAGAGATTCCTTTGACGTGGACTGCTGGACAATTCGGTGTACTCTTTCGGATTACAAGTGTATAGGGACATTTTGTCTGGGATAAATTTGTGCTGGCAAATAAATTGAATACTGCCATTTAATAGTCGGTAAATGGAGAGAAATATTCGTCTATTTTAGAAGACAGATTATTTCCGACATACAGATTCCAAGAGTAGGAGAGACTAAAATAAATTCGAACTAAAAACCTATAATTGTACTGCACAAATAAAGCCCGAGTGGACCGAAGATGGAGAAAGTTAATCTGTTGCAGAAGATAGATTAAGATAGATTGAAGGGAAGATTCATTCTGTAGGCCAATATTTGGACCATAAAAAGTCTAAGCAAAACAAATGTAAACCTTCTTCCTGGCATTTCGAGAGATAAGAGGATTCATAGCATTCCAAATTCAAGATTATCTCATGATTTCTATTATCAGATAGATTAACCGATATAATTTCAATTTGCGTTCCCGAAGATTCTATTTAGCTGATAACCGAACGCAATCAGATTTTAATATCCTCTCAGATAACAAGAACCTAGGTTTATTTACGCTAGAATCATTTCTACAAGAAGATAGATAGATTAATCAGGAGATCAATAGATTAAGTATTTTCTGTATGAATAGCGATAACACATTTCAAGTGCAAACTTCTGGTTTTACCATGAACGAGATTACAACCAGATTATGGAAATTTAAATAACTATCACCGATCAAACAAATTGATCCGACTGTCTCCTGTTGTTTAACCCTCCGACGGCGGAGCCTGGGTCTGCTTCGACCCAAAATCGCCATTTACTTACTCAGCTTCTGGCGCTTGAACTAAATGAACAGCCAAATATTTCTTCCGGCCTAGAATATTTCCATATTATATACAACAACTACAATAAATAAATACTTGATAATGTAAACAATATTTTGAATTTTTTCTTTTTTCTTTTTAGTAAAAAAATAATCTTGTTGCAGAATCACTGTAATCATTTCCAGAGTCAAACTAATCTATCTAACCGCGTCCTTTTTTTTCCGGAAAAAGTTCGCGGCAAACCTCTCGGTCCCTCTAAAAGGCAGAAGATTGCTTTTCAGTTTTTGAAGATCTTAAAAGCCCGTATGATGGGAACATCTGTTTCAACGCGTAGAGACGGATAACACCCGCAACCCCGTGTACGTCCTTTGGAAAAGCCCGGCGACAGTTAATGTTCCACGGTTCCCCATACGTTTCGCCACCCTGAAGAGTCTCGTTTGAGGGGACCCCTTTTCACCAAGCTTGACACTCTTTCAACTGAACTCGTTCTTCCCCAAGGGACATTACATCCGAGTCATTAGGAGGACAGTGGCGTAGCGTGCGAGCCCGAAAGGAACCGTGGCTAATCCGTGTGCCAGGCTCCTCGCCATCCTTGGCAGATGTTCCGGGGGCATATGGACGTGCCGCGTATCACCGATTGCTTTCGCCTTTTCTTGGATCTACAGGACCGATAACGTCCTCCAGCGTTTGAACTGGCTGATAACAAATGTGTTCCTTTCCGTAGGGGGGCTAGAGACCGTACTAACTTGCATACAAAGAATACTTGAAAATATTACTATCAGGTTGAACGCTGCAACCTTCGAACTAATGACCTCCTAGGATTGAAACTTGGCTTTTCGGCATTTTCTCGCCAATATCTACAGGACTATATAAAAAAAAGTTAAAAATTTCTGGTTTCTTGAGGTAGAGTTTAACCCCTCCCCAAGTTTACTATAGCACTTGCTCGCTTCCTGAAAAATACCCGAGATCAGATTTAAATTGGGGACCTGTACCGTCTAATAAAATCATTCGGTTCATTATTTCTTCGCCGTGCCGGTCCCCACGGACCGGTCGCAGAGTTTTCGGGTTTTTTGTCCATGCATGCAACTCTCCCCCCTAGACGGTACAGTGCGATGTGAACTGAGAAAGATCGTCGAGCGTGAAATAAATTAATAAAAAGAAATACACGGTACCACCGAATGTTTTCTATCATTCAGGTTTTCGTTCTGGAACTACAAAAGAATCCACCACAGAAATGTTCCGAATGGAAGGAATAGAGTAACCGAAGGTGTCCCAGGTGGAAGAGAATATTTCTGGGTTCTTTCTTTCAGCAGGAGGAAGGGGTGTCTCCAGTGGCTGAATTCGAGGCTCGACTATAGACAACGGTGAAAATAAGTCGCAGAGGCCTGGAACGATCGTATCGGTGATAATTTAGTCGCGGGCGCGGCTTAGAATCACAGCCGAGGTGAAAAACGACGCGAAAACGAACGAACCGCTCTGCGGATTCAGCAAACCGGGTTCGTTGAACCCCCTCGTTTAATTGCACGGCTCCGCACCGGCTGCAACGGCCGCTGAAACGATACACTCGGTCGCATCCTTCAGACTCCGCGTTCGAACGATTAGCATGATCATCTTTATTAATTCGATGACACGTTCCGCTGAACCGACTCGACACCCCCCCCCCCCTCACCCTTTGCAACGGAAACGTAAAGGCTTTCTCGGAACGGACAATTTTCATCGTCGAAACGATCGACATAACCTCAAACTACCGGAACGCTTCCCTAGGGACTCCGACCGGGTGGAACGCCCGATCCTCTGGCACAACAAAATTCTTTTCCAGAAACTGCTTTATTGCTCAGACTTTCTTAAAAAGAATTGTTACGGGAAAATCTAGAAGACCATTTTTAGGTTATGTTTTATCGACGTTTAGAGAAATGTTCGTTGTTCGAAATAACCTCGACGATTTGATCGAGAGAAACGATGTTTGAGGTTAGGAAATCGGAACAACGCACGAGCCTGTGGCATAACAAAATTTGTTTAGAAACTGCTTTATTGCACAGTACAAATTTTGTTAAAGATAATTATTGTAACGGGAAAATGTAGAAGACCACTTTTAGGTTAGGTTTTATCGACATTCAGTGAAATGTTGATGGTTTGGAATAACCTCGACGATTTGATCGAAAGAAACGAAGTTTGAGGTTAGGAACTCAGAATGCACGGCCCTGGGCAAACAAAATTTTGTTTAAAAATTGGAGCTTCATCATTGTTTCAGTAAGCAATAAAGACCTAACTCGTCCTAAAAATAATTGTGGTAACAGGAAACTCTAGAATTCGTGCCCTAACCTAAAATTTCCCAGCGAAGCCAACACGCCACGCTCGATCCTAGGGATTTTTATCTTCAGTCTTCACGGTCTGGCGGTAACGGTGCAGAACCGAACCTACACACAAGTCTCATAATTAATAAGCCTGTAACAATGGCGTCTGCGAGAGCACTGTTTAATCGTTATCGACGGACCGAACCCTAATAAAATGGACGCGTTCATGTTTAGCCATAAAACACGGGAGTACGTCTCTCCCTGTCCCAGTAATTCGCAATAGCCTCTGGGAAAGTGGTTGGGCAACGATCGGAATGAGTTTGACGTCCATTAACGCGAATCATTATTCCGGCTAGGATTAATTAAGTTCAGCCTCGATGCATACGGGTCTAGGACATTCGACGCATGTTCAACACGTAAGCGTTCAAGGCCCGATGCTGTGCATAATTGAAAAGTTAGAAACTCCTGGTAAGCAATTACCCCGACGACTTCCGGGTGGCCCCAGCGAAATTCGTTTCGGATTCCGGTTAACGTCGAGGGGTCCGAAGGACTTCGACGTTCCGGGCTTCCCGGTGAATTTTCTATACGTTTCTCACTATGTCGAGTATGAAATTAGACCGCTAATTAACCGGGCTTCAATACGGTATGAGTTAGCCGCCGCTCGAGGGGAAGAACCTAGGACCATCCAAGTCCAACCTTCCCTAGTAATCTTTTCCTATACATTTGTCACCAGATTTCGTTCGAAGTAAGCCATTACTTATCTCAATAGAAAAATTATTTATATTCCTGTCCAAACGTTCTAAGAACTTTGCTTTATACAACTGCAACAAATTTTCAGTTAAACGTATCCGTGTGATCTAGTGACTTTCTACCATTGGCAGTTCTGGTGAATTTTCAGTAGGGCCGACGAGAATTCAAAGTTATGGGTCCACCTTTAGCTGTAGCATTAAAGTTAGTTCTCAATGGGCCCAACATTTTCAGCAGTAAAAGAGAGTGAACGGTGCGCGCGCAGTGTTGCCAACGGTTTCCGTGAGAAACAAAAAACTCTAGGGAAACAACTGTCTCGCGACAAGAGCCAGAACAGTAAAAACCGTTTACCGCGTGCACCGTCGGGTTCCAACATCGTTTTACGGCGCGTAGTGCTTTATTCGGCTGCTTATGGCGGAGACGTATGACCAGCACGAACGAGGGAAAATTACAATGTTCCACGCTCTCTCGGGGAATAGGCTTCGGCCTTTTGTGAAACGCTCGCGCGACCGAGGAAATGAGCGAAAGATGTTCCGGCGTTGAATAGCCTCACGAAAAGGAGGCGAAGAACCGACGACCGTGATCGAACAAATAATGACGGCCGTGAGGAATACGAGAGCCGAATGACGCGCTCGGGAGACATTTTCATTTCACTATGGCCGAGCCATAACGCTAATACCGTTCGAATTGAAATATCTTCGAAACTAATAGCCTCAGGTAGAAAGACCTTAGTACTTTCTTAGAGAGAATTTCAAGCTGGGTCGATTCATCCATTGAAAATTGTAGGCTACTTTTCAAAATTTATGTGTAACCTTGACGATTTTGTGGAAAGGTCACCTTGAGAAAAGAATGTTTCTTTTGTTATATACACCGGTTGAAGTAGCATAACTTTGTCGGGAAATCGGATGTTTGTACGAGCATAAATAGGACAGTAGATTTTGCAAATAATTTGTCTCGGATTTTCAGCACACTCTTTTGCAGTTCAAATTTATGTAACATTTTCCCACACGGTCGATTTATTTGTAACTTGGCAGACAAATTCGAAACACATCTATCTATAGTCAGACTTAAAATTATATCGCTGAGTGAATTGTTTATATTTTTTCTTATGAGGCAAACCTGTCAGAAGACCTGTAAAAATTGAACATTTTTGTTGAGATCGTTGGCACTCCATTACTACCAACAGTGAAACAATAATTCCGCTTTCAGCTACATTCAAAAACTTAGAGACGAGCTTTGGAAAACAATTTTGACCATATTTTTGGCAAAACTGTCGCCCTCACAATTTACAAGAAAATTACAAATACTCTAAAATTTGTATATTATTCACAAAAGAAAAAATACTGGATGAAAGGGCAAATATTGGGGAATAAAATGCAAAAAGTCGCGTTCGAAAATCTTTTTCCGTTCCGTCAGGAAAAAATTGTGAATGGCTACGGAATGGAAAAATCGGTCTAAATGGGAAAACTGAATTCTCAGGATTTCGATATTTTTTCGGACCAGCGTTTCGGTGGATTCGCAAACTTTTAATTGCAACGCGTGGTCCGGTTTCGCGCGTGCAACACCTCGCTGTCGGACAAAAAGGAAACCCTGCAGGGGCTCGGTCGGCCATCGCATGCAGACACCGTTATGCATGTCGTACGTGCGAACGAAAGGGACATACCCGCGGGGAATGCAATCGCGAAGCGAGAAAATCAGCTTTCGCAGGGGTTCTCAACCCGCGAACCCACCGAACGAACGCGCCCGATAACACCTTGATCCGATTAAAGTTTTATCTCCGCCTCAAACATTTCGGAATTTCGTCGAAATTTATTCCTGGACCTATATTTCCAGGATTTCCCGATGAATGCGAATCGAATTCTCTGTCATGGGGAATGTTTTTGGTTGATTTCGGTTTAGTGTAACCCTGATTTCCAGTCGTACCATGATAGTAATCTTAAAACTCAAATTTTAAGAGATTTCAATATTCTAGGGAATTTTTGTTACGTGCTAATTGCATTGTCCGAGACCATAGGGATTTTTTTGGTTGCTTTCGGTATAGTGTAACCCTGATTTGCAACGTTGCCACGTTGCCGATGTGTACTAGGGATTTTTCAATCCCGATTTACAGTGTTACCGGAGGAATACTCCTAGCATTTAAATTAAGGAGTTTAAGAATTTTCCGAAAAGTTGAAAATCAAATGTTCTAGGGATATTCCTAGATTATTTTCATAGGAATAATACACCTCTGATATCCGGTGTTACCAGGAGAATAACCCTAGACTATAATTTTTATTACTTTTTGTTACCAACGATAATGATCTCGACGCTTTTCAGTCATGAATGTCCCTTTAATTAGAATTTTCATGTAGAATTTATGAATACAGATTTTCGAAACTGCACAGTATATCGGTTAGCGAAGCTCGCAGCGAAGTTGAGTTATAGTGACAATTTGTACGGAATGAATTTTTGGTACGGCAGAAAGGGTCGATTGGAAACGTGTAAGCTGGGCGGTGCAGTGTTGTCGATTGAAAAAGAGGAGCGGAACAGGCCATATGCGTCTCCCACAGAGAAAAGGGAGAGTGCAGCTCGATGCAACGACCAATCGGTCACGTGATAACAGTCAAAATCCGAAAACGTTCTCCCTTATCTCTCCGCAACAACTTCATGGGAACGATGGTAACACCTCGTTCACAATTTCACTCAAGAATATTTATCGACGACTGCAACACGTTTCACGAGACTACTTTTCTGTTTCTAAAACTTTTACTGTTCGTGCAATTTTTCTAATTGAAATGATACAGTTCGCAAAGAAAGCAAATAAAGTCCAAAAACTTGCATCGTGCTTGAGCTCATTCCGATCAGAAAACTGCTAAGAGTGTGCTGATGAAAGTATCATAAAAGAATCGTTGGACATAACTTTTTCAAGTTATGCTAATCAGTTGGTACGGTTTCATCGACACACCCGACCATGTTTTGTTTACTCTCGCTCTGCTTCGGTACATTGTAGCGACGAGAGATCAGGTCGCAGCGTTCGCAGACGATGCAAATAACACTTCGAGCCCCGTTCGTCGGAGCGTCGGCAGCGATCCCGAAGAAAACCCCGCCGCGATTATTTCGCGGCGGTTTTCAAGGCCCCGTCGATCGGCTCGTTTCACTGGCACACATAGCGTGTGTACGTGGAACCTGTCTCGCTGGTGTTATCTCGCCTTAATATCGCCGGCTTATCGTTACTAGTTCTCCGACTGCGTGCGACACCCGCACGCATCCGTGCACACAATCGCCTGACGTTGCAACCTGCGCGCACAACGAACACCGCCGCCACCGCCGCCGCCGCCGCCGACGTCGTCGCGATTACATAACACGCATCATTCACGAACCCGGCTGTTATGCGGACAAACTAGGCGTTTCGAAAGTAATCGGGCAACGCTGGCTGACAATTAGACGCCTAGAGCGTCGTCGGACACCGTTTCGCCGGCGTTCAACCGACCGTGCGCGGTTATTATTAGACTGAACTCGAACTCCGACGGTCGAACGCGTCCGTTTCTCAGATTCCGATAGATTAGGCGACCCTAACACCGACGTTGATCTGCTACCGTCATGTAAACAGGATCGTTCGGCCTCCCCTACACCGATTTCGGATTTGCTCGAGACCATTTTTCTAGATTTTCATACTCTAGGTCAGGATACACCCAGGCACCGCCAGAACCTTCCAAGTGCTAATCTTCGATTTCTAATAGATTGTTAGGGTTAATTACTGCTATACAATCACTGACAAACGATCATTTGCTCTGGGTCAAGATAGACCCAGACACCGCCAGAACCTTCCAAGTGCTTCTCTTTGATTTCTAATAGACTTTTACGATTAATTACTAGTATACAATCACTGACAAAGCGACGATTCACTCTGGGTCAAGATAGACCCAGGCACCGCCAGAACCTTTCAAGTGCTAATCTCCGATTTCTAATAGACGTTTACGATTAATTACTGCTATACAATCACTGACGAAGTGATGATTCACTCTGGGTCAAGATAGACCCAGGCACCGGCAGAACCTTCCATGTGCTAATTCCGATTTCTAATAGACTTTTACGATTAATTACTGCTATACAATCACTGACGAAGCGATGATTCACTCTGGGTCAAGATAGACCCAGGCACCGGCAGAACCTTCCATGTGCTAATTCCGATTTCTAATAGACTTTTACGATTACTTACTGCTATACAATCACTGACGAAGCGACGATTCACTCTGGGTCAAGATAGACCCAGGCACCGGCAGAACTTTCCATGTGCTAATCTCCGATTTCTAATAGACTTTTACGATTAATTACTGCTATACAATCACTGACGAAGCGATGATTCACTCTGGGTCAAGATAGACCCAGGCACCGGCAGAACTTTCCAAGTGCTGCTCTTCGATTGTGACCGAATCGTTAGGGTTAATGTCAGTGGCAAAATTGTGCACACACAAGTCGCTGAGAACGCAAGTATGCTTTTTCATCATGGCGGTGAATCATAGGGGCAGTTACGAGCCGAACACTAAAATGTCCTGGGCTATTGAATAAGTGACATGAGTCACGTAGAATGAAACTCACCTCTGGGTGGAGCCGGTGGTGCCCTCTTCGGGGTGTCGTCCGCAGAGGGTGTTCTCTCCCTCATGCTTTCCTGTAGGACCCCTTAGAGCCACCACTTCGGTGAACCCATATGCCATGTCCTCCTGAAACATATCACAGAGAGAAATCTTAAAGACTCATTCAATACCGCATTCCCATTTCATTGGGAATAAAGAAAGAACGTCGATGAAAACGCTTTCATACGTTTCAGTCGTTCGCAAAAGCCCAATCGATTAACCACCCGTTCAATTTGTTCAACATTTCACAGTCGGAATACTCGACTAATCTCGATCGATCTTTATATAAACTTTTAAAAGATGTCTTTCGACACCTTCGCTGGAAACACGGTTGTTGATCCATCGTTTCGAATTTTCAACAACGATTGATCACCACTGTGGTCGTTGCTGGCTTGCTTGCAACGCAGAATACATCAATTAGCGTTACCACGGTGCAAACCGGGAAGGATCGAATATATTCGTCATTTTGACGAGCTATTGTCCGAGACCGGTTGGGAACCGCTGTTCCAACGCTCGATGATGCAGTAGGAGAGGTCTAGAGCTGCGGCCTGGTCATATCGCGATGCTCGGCGCAGCTCGTGTCGTGTCATGGTGTGAGAGAGCAACCGTACGCGTGTCTGTGTACGCGTGTGTTCGTGGTGCCTGGTAGCTTGGTATCACCTGCGCGATACTGGTATTCGATTCTGCGGAGGCCCGGCGTTTTTCATCCGGCGTTTGCGTTGCGCAGAATCCGTAACCGGGCTTCGCTTTTCCGTGCTTATTGGAACGCGAACTTCCCGGCTTCTCTTCATCGAGTGGATACATACCGCCTCGTGCACACCGAGAGTTTCGGGGCCGGCTTTATTTGCCCGGGTTTGATTAGTTCATTCGTTTCACACGCTCCTGTTTTCACCGTGTCTCGCGCGGTCGCCAGCTCGGCGCGCGTACGCACGTGTCTCGGACTCGGTTTCTATTATTAGGGAACACAAAGGCGAACGGCCGGTGATCGAGCGAATTTTAAGTCGCGAGCGATACCTCGTCCGCGATCGATCGTGGATCGCGTTTGTTCGAGGTCGAGGATACACTCGGCAGCGAGAAACAGACCTGGGTACCTGAACGTAGGTACCTGGGTCGGGTACCTGAATGTGGGTACCTAATTGTAGGTACCTGAATGTGGGTACCTGAATGTGGGTACCTGAATGTAGGTATCTGAGTGTGGGGTACCTGGGTAGGGTACCTGAATGTAGGTAGCAGTGTTGGGAGATAGGTGACCGTTGCTAGGTGCCTAAGTCAAGCATTCTATGATCAGGAATTTAAATAATAGCAGATTTATGCATTTATAAGTAAAACGACTAGGTGCAATTTAAACTAGTAAAAACATTGGAAAATACTGTCATATTATTTTCAACGTATTGAACATATTTAAAAAGAAACTAAACATCTATTTCACTCCAGTTTGTTGCAATTCAGGTAGAAAAGTTTTATTTTGCATAATGACCCTCTGTCTATCAGGTACTTAGAAATAGTTACCAACAATAGTCGACTGTAACAAGCATCTAAACATAGAAGACCCAATATCAACTATTCATATCAAGAACCCAAATATAGGTATATGTATCGGTTACCTAAAAATAGGTACCTAAAATAGTCGACTATACCAAGCATCTAAACATAGATACCTATCTGAAGTATTTATATCACGAATCCAAACATAGGTGCATGTATCAGGTACGTAAAAATAGGCATCTAAAAATAGAAACCTAAAATATTCGACTGTAGCAACAAGCATCTAAACAGTACCTGTAATACTTGAACGAGAATTCTAGAAATTTATAGTACCTGAAATCAAAGGGTACCCGAGTCAGAACCCTGGAAGTTGATGGTATCCGAAACCATAATATCCCGCACTCGTACCTAGCTTAGAGTACCCCAAATAAAGATCGCCTTAGCTTAAAGTACCTACAATAAAAGTAGCCGAACGAAGTACCTGAATATTTCCAAAAGTTTGCACCTGCAATATAAGGTAAGATCAAAATCTGAACTGAGTGACCAGAATTCACAATATCCACAGAAGCTGATGTAACTAACCAACCACCTCTGCTCACCATCACTGCATAAAACATTATCCAACAGCAAGTAACGAAATTGATTACCCCTCTATCAGATAAGACATAATTTCACGGATGGCACGAGTGCCTCGAGTAACAGCTACTGGCGACATTAGGCGATAAGAAAAGCGTTCGACTCGGATATGTATCTTACAGAGAGAACGGTTCTATTCTCTGTCGATAACCGAATGAACCCGAGTTACACAATACACGCGCGCGCGCACACATGTGTCGCACACCATCGCGAAAAATCGTACGAAAAATATCTTGCTCTCTCGGACGAACGTAACACGTATCCCGGCGCGTTATTAATAAATAATTTCTATAAATAACAGAAACAACAGCGACGTACGAGAGGGGGAAAAGAGAGCCGGATAAGGTAAACGAGCTAAACATTGTTCGCCGGGGCGAAATCTAAACAAACGATAAGGCGGAATTCGCTCGTTTCTATCTCGCGCGGTGCATGCGAGAGCGAGCGCGCGTGCATCCATAATCAAGGCCAGCGGTGCTCAATTACCAATTTCCACCGGCTTTATCCACAATTTCCGCGAAACACCAGGCATTTCGTATCGTCGAAATGTCGCGCGAACAAACACCGAACGAGCCGGAGCTTACGCTAATGCTGTTCGAAGGATCGTGGTTTCGCACAGTGGTTCTCAATCAGCGTTACTCTTTCGTCTCTAATAATTATCAAGTGAAACCTTCGCCAACGTATTCGTCACATTTTTCTGATTCAAACGAGCCCAAACACGATACAGTTTGGATCTCATTTACCTGCGTAATCCACGATAGTCGCCGAACACCGACCAGTTCGGATAACCGAGGTTCCACTAAATCGTGGATTAATCGAGTAGGTGTAATCCGAATTGCGTCGTGTTTGGACTCATTTTAATCGGGGAAATGTCAGGAATGTGATGACGTAGGTTTCTCGTTAAAAAAATAATTGAAGCGAAAAAAGTTGTGTTTAATAAATTAAAAAGTTTTAGCTTTTTAATCTCTTATCATATGACGCTATGTATCGAGGCATTACCGTACCTCGACCGAGCTTCTCGGCGAGAAAAAGGAAGAAGAGGATCGATATCCTTCGGTACGCGCATGATTGACAAGAACGTCGCGCAAACGGCAATTTAAGAAAAAATAAAACCAGCTAGTGGATTAATTGAGTGCAAAACCGAGCCGGTTAATCGATATCGCGGTCACTTAAGAGTGCTTCTGTGAAAACGGACAAAGAAGAAGTCGACGAAGGAGAGAAGAGCGGAAGATGGGGGACGTTAAGGAGGGAGGAAGAGAGAGAGAGAGAGAAAAAAGCAAAGAAACGGAATGGTTCCAGTGCCAGTGGTGCACTGCAGACTTTTCCGCGGCGGAATGCCGCGTTTCAGCATTCCAGACGAACACTGGAACCCTCGACAGACTTTGATTTATAGGGATTCAGTGTTTCTGGCTCGTCGTTAGACTATGGATACCCTTCCCGCGAGTGTAACGCTGTTCTTCTTTAGCTCGTTAGCATCCCGTCTGTCAATATTAGGGCCGTCGATTAGGGTACTGAGAAATTTCAAACGATTTCCCGCCCCCCTTCTACGTCGCTTAGCTTTACTCAAAACGACAGAAAGCGCTTGTTTAGTCGCGACAGTTAAAGGAATCTGAAATCTCCCTAGATCAAAAGTCCCTAGATCTTGCTAGAAACTGATCTCATGTGGTCTGAGACAAATTCTTTTCAACTCACTATGACCGAGTCCCGAGTATTATGGAATTGAATGGAATTGCTTGGTTGTAGTCTTCAGTGTTTTTCCACTTTTTTCACAACTTTCAGTTTCCCCATATGATAATGGCTAGTTACACACAGGAAAAAAAAAACTGACGTTAGAAGCCGGGGCAACTCGGTATTGCAAAACTGTGGCACGATCACCTCGCAGTGGTTAATAAAGCTCGTACACTATACTATATGGTTACTATAAAGTAACCATCAGCGGCGGTTTTATTCAATGATGCCAATGACACACACGCGGCACGTCATATGCAGAGATGCAGTGGCTCCCATGACAGTCGAGAATACCAGGTCAATAATCTTGACCGTATCGAAATTATGATCTAGATTTTTTTACGGTTTCAATTTTTGTAACTCTCTCGGATTTCGGGCATGTAGAGATTAATAATAATATTGCATTTATCGGAAAAACCCCGCGGCTCGATTAGACTCCATTCGGACCACGCCCCTCGTCCACTTTCTTTGCTCCAGTCGAGTTGACAATTTTTTAATGGACTTTAACGTGGTGTTAGGAGGATACGTTTTAAAACCGTTTAAGTGATTGCTTCGATTAAATGGACGTCGTACACGACGAGACCGTACGTTTATGGAACAGCATTAGCCACTCCCCTTTTACCAATTATTTTGTATCCCTAAACTTGTTCGAGTTTAGAGTGTGTATTTTAAGACTATTTTACTGTGACTCGCTTGATTGGCTCTTCAATGGGCTATGAGCAGAAAGTTTTCAATTATAGATAAGCTCCGCCCCCTTTTTTTTTTTAAATCAAAGATAGTCACCATTTACTGTCCTAGAAAATGCTTTATTTCAAAGACTGACGTATAAAAGACTTACGCGAACCAAGGACAATCACGAAATCTTCGAGGCTCCGCCTACTTGGCCCCGTAGGCCTCAAGCCACGCCCCTAAAACTTCTTAAAATATATCGATCGAAGCATTCCCTTTCCAAACAGTTAGAGTCACCTTCAAACATTGGGATTACAATGGCCTACTTAAAAAATTATTGCTCCCGCTTCCTTCTGATTTTGGGGGGACTTTTTACGATTAAAAAACAATATTATTTAACGATTTCAAAACTCGGAAAAACTAGGGAATGTATATTTAACGAAATGTGTCCCAGTGTCTTCGTTAAATCTCAACGTTTTGGATAGACGGGTCGACAAATTTCTTAAGGTTCCGCCTCCTTGGCCACGCTGACCCCAGGCCACGCCCCTAAGATCTCGTTCAGCCGTCTCAAAACATTGGAAACCTAATATCACTGGTGATATGTGATTGTGCCCATTCCAGCGAGTTATTTAACAACTATGGCCGTTAATCGGCCGCTTATATCGCCGGCTTTATAATTACAATCGTTATTGGCGGCGTCGAAGTGGCCGAGGCATTCATAATCGATGACGAGCGGTATTTAAATCTATTCCGCGTGTGAATTGCCGTTAATTGACTCGCAATGGCCTTTGCGAAGTCGAGCGACGAAACACGGGCCGCAAAACACCGGGAAAAATTGCGTCAAATTCGAAATCGACGGCGTTGACCCATATTGTCACGCACAAAGGCCGTGGCACACGTCACGGGAAAAAAGAACCGGAAATATGAAAATCATATTTCGACGGTCTCCTTTGTTTGCGGACCGTCGTCACCGTCTTGTTCGCAATTTTTTGAACACGCTAATTCTGTACGCTAATTGAATCATTTTTATTTTCCTTCTACTCCTATTCATCAATTTTCTCGAACAAGATAAATACATAAAATGCAAATAATTTTTTTTTTCATGCAACTGGCATCAATATATTGGCGACACTTTTCTGATTAGAACGAGTCCAAACACGACACAATTCGCAGCATATTTGTTTGTTTAATCCACGATTTAGTTGAATCATTCGAACAGTTCGGATAATAGAGGTTTCACAATATCGTGGATTACGTAGGCAAATACAATCCAAATTGTATCGTGTTCGGGCTCGTTTTAACCGGAAAACCGTCAGGAATGAAACGGTGGGAGAGTCATTAAAAGATAATTAAAAACAAAAAAGTTCTGTTACGTTTTCCAGTTTCTGCCAGCAGCGAGCGATCGAAGAACAGTGTCTGCAGGCAGCATAAATAACATTTCGGTGCGAGAATTGTCGCAGACATGAATATGGAATTGTAAAGGGAATATTGAGGTCACCTTCCGGCAATTTGCAAGCACTTTTACGATCTCTTTCGCCCGGTGTATACAAATTTCGTTGCAGGTTTTGGGTAAATCGTGGACAGGCGTCGCCGAGACCCTTTGAAAATCGAATCAGCCGATCAAAGGAGGCAGAGAGACCGACGTTTCCCGGGCACAATGGCGTTTCAGGTAGCCTTTCCGCAATACTCGAAAAACAGAAGGACGCTCGAACGCGTCCCGGACAAAAGAAACGGGTCTCTCTCCCCATCTTTTGTCCTCCTCGTTCCCTCTCTGTACCTGAATTTCGAGTCAAGGGGCGGAGCGGGGGCGAGAATGGGTGGAGGGGGACGAGGAATATTAAAGAAAAAAAAAAAAAAGAGGACCGGCCGGGTTAGGTCCGATCTATTGCGGTTAGAAACGAGAGAGCCGAACTTCGGAACGAGAGAAACAGGGAGGAACGGAGAATCGCGTGAGCGAAAGGGTGGAACGAAGAAAGAAACAGGTCCCGGGGAACAATACGCAACCTCGTCCGTGAGAACCTCTCGCGAAGCTGCGAGGCTGATGACGATTCGGCTCCTGAATAGCGCTAGTTTCGTTAAACTTTTGTTTTTCCAGTCCTCGGGAGCTGTTTCCGTAAAGCGTCGGCCGGAAATCGTTTCCGAGTGAAAGAAAATTCGCGAACCTCGCGTTTCTATTTTATTAACCCCGGACGATCATCAGACTTCCCGGTAGCTATACTATGTCATGTTCTTCGAACGATTTACCCGAAGGTTCGCAGTTACGTTCATTGAAGCACCTCTTTGTGTGCAACAGCAGCGATGCAGGATTTTAATGAAGACAATTTTCCCAGATTGGATTGTCCCGATACGGGACAGTGACGCGTCCAATTGTTGCACTCCGTGTTAACATCGTTGTCGGCCGATTCGAAACCGCCAAAGAAATGATCAACACTTTCACAACCGCCCACATAAGGGCAAAGAAAATGGCCGAGGACAGCTGCAACCGTGCAGCGAACCGAGCGCCGAATATGGATGAAGTTTCCCACTAGCGTAAGCAATCGCATTCGCCTTTTTACATACAATTAACGGTATGTGTGCATCTAGAATGTTGCATAATGCAGAAACGATGGCGAACCGTTCGATCGTCCATTAACAAGCTCCAAAAGTGCTACAACAATCGGGAAAATCAATCGGAACCAAGATACTACTCATTACTTTTAGTCACCATTGATTAGTATATAATTATTTTCTAATGAAACTTTCATTAGTACATTCGTGACATTTTTCTGCTTAAAATGAGCCCAAACACGATACAATTCGGATTGTATTTACTCGAGTAATCCGCGGTATAGTAAAACCTCTATTATCCGAACCGAACTATCGATTCCATTGTATAGTGGATTAAACAAGTAAATACGGTTACTATTGTATCGTGCTTGGGCTCATTTTAAGCAGAAAAATGTCCCGGTTATGATGGCGAAGGTTTCACAAATAAATAATTAAGAACAAAAATGTTGTTGTTAGGTGAGAAGACAGATGGTACGCGTTGGTGGTTTCGGGCCAGGAGAAAGTGCACAAGGGTGTCCCAGACGAGGAATTATCCTACGGATCTGCGATATCCCGACTTCCACGGGATCTACGGGATAGATTTGGCTTCGACAGAGGTGGCGGGACGATTAAGGAACGGCCGAGGTGTATTTTCGTCGGCCTCGGCTCCTATCGGTACCGTAAAATCGCGTTGCGCCATTCCCGACGACGCCGAACTTGCACCGTTGCATACAGGGTGTCGGAAAAGTACGCTTCGTCGTGGCGTATCTCCGAAGCGCGCTTCCTAAAAATTATATCGAGCCATTCTACCAAAATAAAATGATGGAAAGTAAATTAGAATCAAACGTAACAGTAACGAGACTATCCTAAATTACATAAACGATTCTCCAAATAACATAAAAATTGTAAAAATTTTATTTCCATTGTACAAGTGCGTTCAAATGAATCGAGCTGTTTCTAAAATCGAGCAAAATAGGATAACGCAAAATGAACAAAAATAGATTGAAATAGAATAAAATCACTGGTGCAGGATTGAACGTCGACCGCTGAAGTCAGTGCCACCGCTCGCGCGCATGCATGAATCTGACAATCGAGCCGAAAAAAAAAACGAGGAAACCCGGTAAAGCTTGATTTTTGTTGCAGAAGTGCATTCGGTATCGGTAATTTCGTGTTTCTGGCGTTCGCAAACAGCGCTCGACTCGAGCCTGTTCCGCGCACTGTCGATTTGCAAATAAATTGCGGCAGACGTCGGTAAATCACGTTAGCTGCATTCGGCGCGGCGGCGTTGCACTCGCCGTTGCACTCGCGAGACCCGGTGCAAATACGCGACACGTACCAACGCTTTCGAAAGACACTGCCACGTGCCATTAGCCGCTGACGTGTTCGAACACCATTGTCTGCGGACGCCATAATTGTCGCTTCTATGGGGTACACCCGTATCTTGGATGATTAGACTGACTTTTTCGCGTCCACTGCGTTACGGTGCATTCCGCTGGTTTTTGTGTCGAATGCGCCAAAAATAGAGATTTGTCAACTAGATTTTTATGTCTTTATGAGAAATTGAAATTATTATAAACGTTCCTAATTATTTCACCAACACATTCGTGACATTTTTCCGATTAAAACGAGTCCAAACACGACGCACTTTGGACCGGATTTACCTGTTTAATTCGTGATTTTGATATTCCACCGAATAGTTCCGATAACAGAGGTTCCACTGTATCGCGAATTACACGAGCAAACATGATCCGAATTGCACCGTGTTTGGACTCGTTTTACTCGGAAAAATGTCACGAATATGTTAATGGAAGTTTCGCAAAGTAATAATTAAAAATGGCTAATACCGGCATATTTAAATAAATTATAACTACAGTAAATACGTAAGTGGGCAAACCGTGTACATCATTATACCGTCGGAGTCTCTCAGGATGATTACGCGAAAGTAAAAAGGATGCGAATGACGGGGGTGGAGGCTCGTCCGGTGTAAAAGAACATGGAATCGTTCGGTTCGTGTTTACTCGTCGAAATGAAAATTGCAAGCTCGTCGTTGAACAGGGCAAATCGAACCAAGTAAACCGTGCAAAAGCTTCGGTCGTTCGTTTCGCCGACCATTAACTTTTTACGCGGTCTGTAACGTTTTTCGGAAAATTTGTCCGCTCGAAAATTCCGCCTGCGAATCGTTCGTTTTCATTATTCATCTCTGCTCGCAGACTAGACGCGGCCTGTCGAACTCGACGATTATTTATACACATTTAAACGTTCCGTTGGTTCCACAAAATGAAGCACGGTCGACCGACAAAATGTTCATTTGGGTTTCCGATTTTTTTTTTCTTCTGAAAAATTTGAATCAACGAATTTTTCCGCCTTTCATTTTTCAAAACTGCTAAATAGTGCCGGAGAGAATTGTAGCGTTTTCAAGCATTTTGCAAAGTAAATAATTTTCTTTGTCAAGAAAAAACGTAAAATTCAAGGAAAGGGGGAGATTACCACGGGAAAATGGGGGAGAACTATTAAAAATGGAGGTAGCGAAGGCAACAAATTGGAAAATTGTAAGACGAGTTTACTTTTCCCAAGAATCACGGTTCTATTTTTAAACGAAACAGGTTCCCCAGCTGTACAAATCGCCGGGACGCTCAGGAAAGTATAATGAGCCATTAAGCGTCGTCTAGAAGTACGGTAGAACCCGATTCGTCGACGGAACACGGATCGGTTGATTAATTCGTGCCGCTCTGCCCGTAAGCAGTCGTGTGTCTAGCGGCAAGAATCATTTGTCTCGACGAGCATCTTAGTACAGTAATGCCTCGATATTTGTGACAAAGATGTACACAATATTTTTGCATAATTTACCCCTATTTTACTACCACAAAAATTCCACAAATCTCACGTACATAATTCTACTGTCTACAGCCTAAATACCTAATTACTGATTACGTATTACCGATTAGCTCGGATAGTTTGGATAACAGAGGTTCCACTATATCGTGGATTACACACCTAAATAAAATCCAAATTGTATCGTGCTTGGGCTCATTTTAAGCAGAAAAACGTCAGCAATGCGACGATAAAAGATTCGTTAAAAAATAATTAAAAACAAAAAAGAATAGTGTTTGTACACGATATAAGTCACGTTTCGGTCCTTAATTTTCACATATATCGAGACGATTCGGCCGGTTCGAGGATCGAGGATATTTTCAAGGAATACCAGCGGCCATTAAATCAATCAGGCCGGTCAGCTACTCCGTCAAAGCCGATCAATCGCAGTGCAATCATCGCGTGAATTAAAACGTCAAACGAATCGCGATTCAATCAGACGATCGTGGCCCGGTCGTGCGCACAGAAGACAGACTCGTTTACTTCGAGTGTTAGAAAATCGATCGACCGTTGCCCATGAAACGTAAATCTCGTTCGTCGATGATTAAGCAATCGAAAGAAAAAGCGAAGAAAAATTCTACGGGTGAACGAAAAAGATTTCGAGCGCACTGAGTCGTTTAAAATTTCCGCTTAAAAATGTATAGGATCAATTGCTGATCGATGATGAACAAAATCTGTAATATCAACTTTTTTTATACGACTCTTAATTTTGGAGAAAATCGAGCTGGAGTATTAAGGTTCCTACGCCAGAACATTTCCCGACGAGACACACTTTTAAACGATTTTCACAGAGTGTCCGTTACAAAAAATGGCACAATGGTTGCATAGGACGATTCTACATGAAAGGCTGCGTCGAAAATGTAGAATGACTTTCTTTCATACAACATTCCGTTTTTGAGAAAATCATGTTTGAAAATTAAGTTTCTCGCGGTGGAAGATTTTCCAGGGAGAGAGTCGGTTTGAAATAATTATATTATGGCGGCTATGGTGAGAAAAGTGGCGTAATCGTTACACGGGGCGATTCTACGGACAAAACAGTGTCGAAAACGGGGAACGACATTTTCCCGGGCGACACTTAGTTTTCGAGAAACTCGCGTTCGAAAATTGGAACGCCACAAGTGGGTCACGTGGAGCTCTCGCGTGGCACACATTTTCAAAATTGATTTCCTCGGGAACGAAGCGTCGTACAGGAAAAATTCGTTCCACGTTTCCGACGTATTTTTACGCGGAGAGTAATCCTGTGTGCATTCGAGCGACCGTCGAGTTCGTGTTACTACGTTAAATTGCGTTTCCGTATGGCTCGTGAACGTTAGACGACACTTTTTGGTAAATTTCGGTTTGCTTAGAGAAATCCAGATGTAACCTGCCAGTAAAAATTACTGGATAATATTACAGGGACCTTGAAGAGTACTCGGTAATTTTTTGAAATTTATTCGAAACCGAAAAACCTAAACGAGAAATTGTTTAAACGACACAGCACGCGGTGGACGGTACGTAGCGGTTCGTTCGGACAGCGTCGCGGCGAAACGAAATTTTTATTTTCGTGCTGGCGAATTCCACGGAACGCCAGAATCCCTGTTAATTTCGCTGCAACGACCGACATCTTTTTTTCCCCCTCTCTTCTCATGGCGGCGCGGGATTAATACGTTCGCCGAAGTCTGGCTGGTTTTAATTCGAATCGACGATGACGAGAAAATCGATCCCGCCTGATGAAAGAGCCGACCGATTCGAAAGCTTTAATGGAATTCCTGTTTCCGCGCAAAACGAGGGAAAAGTTGCGAATAATGCCCCCCGCGGCGGTAGAGCGAACCGTCGCCGTTAGATTTGCAATTTTCTTTCGGCTAGAACAATGCGATTGCTTCCACGGAAGGCTGCCGTGCACGCTTGCGAAACGCACAAACGCGCGAGCCGACGGGACGGCTCGCACAAACGAAAATCGCACGGAACGTTGCGCAAACCTATTTTAGCTAACACATTCAAGAGACGCTGTCACTCAAGTACAAATCTCGTTTTGTTTTTAACTATTCTTTGATGTAACATTTACCAGAATATTGGTGGCATTTTTCCGAGTAAAACGAGTACAAACACGACACAGTTCGGATTTCATTTACTCGTTTAATCCGCGATACAGTGGAACATCGATTATGCGAAATAATCGGTGGAATATGGAGAAAGAGTGAATACGATCGGAAGTGTATCGTGTTTGGACTCGTTTTAATCGGAAAAATGCCAGCAGTGTGATGGTAAAAGTTTAATTAAAAAATGGTGGGGAACAACAAAGTTAAAAATGCATAGTCCAATTACGGTGATCGTGGGATCAACTTTACGGATTTCAGTACCATAGAAACCGAATCCTCGGCGTCTACCTGGCCGAGGTGAGTTAGAAAAGTCGTCCTAATTATTTCTGTCGAACGCAGAAAGCCCGGCTCGATGCTCGATTCGCTCGCCGCGAAGTGGAACATGAAATTATTTCCGACGTCGTGGCTCCCGGAGCCGGCAGCCACGTCGCATTAATGCAACGTTGAACATTTAATATCCGAAGAACATCCTCCACCCCGAAAAGAAAACTCGTAAATCCGATACTTCAACGCTTTGAGCGCGTCTCTTCCATCGAATCAGAAAATGGGTCATTTTTCGAAATTTCTTACTGGATAACTAAATGCCGTAGAGCCAAACGACTTTTTGGGACGTGTTCCAGCATGATTCAGTGTTTTCGAGGAATTTTCGTGGCGTTCTGGATTTAGTGGTGCTTATCGTAGACGGTGTTGATTGACTCCGATGTTTGGACGCTTTGAGAATGTCTTTTTGCAACGAATCTGAAAATAGGTCAGTTTAGCAATTTTTCACTGGAACACTGAAGGACGTACAGGCAAAAGACTTTTTGGATTGTGTTCCAGCATGATTCAGTGTTGTCGAGGAATTTTTGTTGCACTCTAGATTTAGTGGTGCTTATCGTAGACGGTGTTGATTGACTCCTATGTTCGATCGCTTTGAGAATGTCTTTTTGCATCGAATCTGAAAATAGATTACTTTTAGGAATTTTTTACTGGAAAACTAAACGCTGCAGAGGAAAAAGACTTTCTGCGATATGTTCCAGCACGATTCAATATTACACTCAAATTTTTATGACTGTGTATATTCAATGGTGCTTGTTATATGCTATAGTGTTTGAACACTGGAAGAGTCTCTTTCTCATCGAAAAAGACAAAAATTGGTTCAAAATTTCTTCCCGGAAAACTAAGCGAAGCAGAGCGAAAAAACTTTTTGGAATATACTGCAGAATGACTGAACATTACGAAAAACATTTCGTTGCACTCTGTACTCCAGCCGCAATAACAAAAATCACAATGAACATCATAAACCGTTCATGACGGACAATAGACCGTCAAAAATTCAATGAACCCGCACGAAATCCGTCGCATCTGCGCCGCTCCCATAAATTCGAAATTTCCCAGGTGACTATAAACTATAAACTTCGATGACCGACTATACCGGAGACACAGCTATGATTTTATCGAAACGGCGTCGGGGTCCGAGGGACACCGAGCGCGCCCCATTGTTGACTATCACAACAGAATCAATTTGACAAAGTGCAGCCCGCGGGGAACATATTTTTCATGCAGTTTAATGACGTTTTACGATGTTACCCGGCGTGCCCATCTATTTTGTCGCGCAGTGTAGACAACTTCGAGGGAACGGAACCTCCAAGTTCGCGCATAGACGGGCGCAAACTTACGTTCGGAAAACGAAGGTTGACATGCCCCGGCGTGGCACTCAAGTTTTTGATATATCGAAGTTCGACTGGCAAGTTTTCGATGCTTTGTGCGACGAGGATTGATCAACGCAGACGCGAATCCACTTTCAGAACACCGAGAACGCGGCATAGCACTTGCTCGAGCCGCTGGACGACTATGGACGAAGGATTTTATGCGTTGGTGGCGAGAATGGGTTGCTGCGAGTCGAAACAGCAGAAAAAATTAAAAAAAAAAAATTTTCTTCAATAAAAATTAATTTTTTAAAAATAATAATTTTTTTTAAATAATAATTAGTTTTTTAAAAATAATAATTAGTTTCTTTTTTTAATTTTTGATATATTCTGTGCCCCCTCCATTAATTTTTGTTAAAACAGTCTACTGATGACGCTGTTCTATTTGTTGTTGGGGTAGCTGTTAATTTTGCCGGATACTGAAGAATCCTCAGGAAGAAGACAAAATTTTCGAGCACCTCGGAAGCGTCCTTGTTTGTCCGGGCTTCGCAGACCGATCCGCGTACGCGTTCTCGACAAATCGATGCTGACAAAAACTAGGCGGTCCTCCAGAACGAGTGGCGCTCAACCTACTTCCTCCGGGGCGCGAGAATCCGCCCGAAAATCGGTTTACAGTAATGTCTCGATACATGCGGAGAAGGCGTGCACGATATTTGTGAAAAATTTAGCCCCGCTGCCGCAGGATGTGCCTCTTAAGGGGTCCGGAAGCTCGGTAAATCGGTGTGACGATACTAAACTAATGCGAACACTCTTTTACTTTTAATGAGATCTCTATGAAACTTGCGCCTTCATATCCGCGACATTTTCCCGATTAAAATGAGCCCAAGCACGATACAATTTGGGTCATATTTACCCGTTTAATCCACGATATAGTGAAACCTCTATTATCCGAACCGGTTATAGAGGTCTTACTGTGACGCGGATTTAACATGTAAATGTGATCCAAATTGTATCGTGCTTGGACTCGTTTCAATCGGTAAAACGTTAGGAATATGTTGGTAAGGGTTTCGTAAAAAATATTACTGAAAACAAAAAAGTTTTAACGTTAAATTAGTATCGTGCACTCGTTACGATTTGACCACCGCGTATACACCGACCGCTTTTGTCATGTCTTGATCTTACAAGGCGTTTCACGGTCATCGAGAAACCTAATAGCCGACTGGGCCCCCTCGCTGGGGCCCTCGTTGAATTTTCCACTACGCCCCCTAGTGACAATTAAGCCCGGTTCCCAAGGAGCCGATTTGCTTTCGTTAATTGTGCCCGCATGACATTTTCATTAGCGTCGCTGTCGTCTGTTCTGTCTTGAGTGCATCACGTTCTTTAGATTCGTCAGATTTAAACACTTTTGACTGATTATGCATGTCGCTGGATCGTCTAGTGAACTTTTAACGATCCTCTAATGAATATTTAATGACAGTCGAAGTCTGTGTAAGTACTCTCTTCTGTTTACCGACTGTTCATGCATTCCATGGATTATTTCCGACGAATTTTCTAAAAGTTACTAAACTGTCTAGGGAATTCTTTCTGCAGCAGTTTCCAAATTACCAAGAATCCCATGTCCACATTCATTCTTTATATCGACTACAGTAACTTACTAAATCTTTACTGTTTTCGCTGGGTTTACTAATTCCTAAAAATTACTAGATCACCTAGGGAATTCTTCTTGCAACGCTTTTTCCCAAATTTCCAATGTTCTCCACTAATTCATTCCCAGCCTTGTCCTCTGATTTTCTAATTAAATATCTAGTGATTTTCGGGGGATTGTTGACGTATAAAAATTTCCCTAGCACAATTCGACTATCCCCGAGACGTCCCGCGCGCGGTTCAGCTCGTGGCCAGAGTGGACCAGTACTATTCATCTATCTCAATCTCTCATCACGCAATACATAATACTATCCTCTTATGCCTCCGCAGCGAGCAAAAAGGCGTTTAACGATCGCCAACGTGTTCTTGAAAGAGGGACGATACTCTTTGTAGCTGTTCGGTGTTAACATATCCACGCCGATACATTCAACATTCAGATATCTAATCTGACTGGCCGTTGCCCGGTGTTTCTCAACCGGTGTTGCCGAAACAGAATTCTTTTTCACTCCTATACTGCGCTTCAAGAAATCCGAAAATTTTAGCAAAATTTTCATCAAGCAAAAGTCCCTAGACGCCCCCTAAAAATGCATACAGTAGCCCCTAGTAATTTTTTAAATTATGCTCCGTGAGGCAATCGATAATCAATTTTGGCAACATTTTCCGCCAAATAAAAGTCCCTAGACGCAATAATGGAAATAACTTATGCGTGAAATAGTTTCTAGTAACTTCTTGCATTGTTATTAGACTGCGGATCCCTATGCAAAATAAAAACGTTCTACCTGAATTGCAACAAACTGGGGTGAAATAAAAATTTAATTTCTCTTTGATTATGTTTACTAGAGTGAAAGTAATATAATTCTTCAAATTCTTCTAATGTTGTTACAGTTCTAAATAATGCCTGCTCATTTTTGTCATAAATGCATAAAATCCGCAGTCTAATTATTATAC
Organism: Halictus rubicundus; assembly: GCF_050948215.1. NCBI lineage: Eukaryota > Metazoa > Arthropoda > Insecta > Hymenoptera > Halictidae > Halictus > Halictus rubicundus. The sequence continues at coordinate 11,444,750 of NC_135159.1, read as the reverse complement.
AGTGTGCAGTGCTTAGGCGAGCAGGAGAAGAAAATAACAAAGAAAATGGTTTCCTCCAGACCTTACGCATGTGGCGGTCGAAGGTCCTTCGGCACACCAGGATTTATGGTACCCGTGTGCAGATATTGACTAACGAGAACTAAAATCATGCCAGGCCCTGAAACTGTTTAGCTTACATGTTGACAGCGCTAAATACGAAATTAATATCCTTCGACGCCAAATATTACTATTTCTCGTCATTTCTGTGGATAAATCTACCTGAGCAGTACTTCCGGTTAGATACTCGTCTAAACATAAATTCCTATAAACTCTACAATATTCCGTTAAAACAACTATTTAATGAAACGGTGCGAAGATTGTCGAAAAGTCCTGCATCCGAGAAAATCGTCTCCGGATCTGTAGTCTCTCCTGGAAAATTATGCGAACGAAGGAAAAAATGTCGATACGTCGCACACACGCTGGTGCGATCGCCGAGCATGAAAATGGCGGTCGCCACGCCGACGAGAACGCAACACGATTTTTCAAGGGAAACATGGCGGCTCGAAAAAATCTGTTTGCTCCTCGGAACTGTACGCGTCACAGGCAACGATAGCACATGCACAGCATAGACGACCGTTACTCTCTATTTGCCTAATGAGTTAAGGATGCCAGCAAAAAATGGCGTCTAATCGCCTCTGGATTCTCGCGGTTCTGCACGCCGTGTTACGTAAGTGGCTATCAAGTTTCATAGATTCGCGAGGCTCACGCGATTCCCTTCGATCGCCTTTTCCGAGCGATAATGGCGGGCCGATTCGAATCGGTTCGCCATTTTCTTTTCTTTTTTTTTTTTGTTTCAACGTTTCGTAGGAAACGTTCACCGGGAGGCAACGCGTACGCGGCATCAAACGCTCAGGAAACCTAATCGCAATTAATCCGCATCCAACACACATCGATCCGGGATCGAATATTCATAGAAAAATCCACTACACCGCAAACTAACCTAAAACCCATATATTTTTCATCGATGATCGATACAAGCTCCCGGAAAACATGCGAAAATTCACGAGACTGATTTTCAGCCCGACAGTGGAATTTAGTTGCACTTCAATGTCAAGGATATTCAAGAAGCGCAAAATTTATGGTTCATGGCAAAATTGTAGATCAAATGCGGATAAAATATCCCACGAGTTTAAAAAAGCTATCCTATTATTTTCATCCGTTTACAATTGTTCTGAAAATAAATATGCACCTACTATCTTGCAATTAATTCTTATTTTACATAACAATCAGCAGTCTACTGATCACAGTTCATCAAGATCGGCTCAACAAAATTTAACAAATTAACAAAAATGGTCAATCTTAGGGACACCCCCTTTTCTCTAAAAATTAATAATTACTATTAATATTGCTAGCTGGATATGTGAGAAAATATCTGGCTCTGAATATGCTAATTGGACACGGGATATAGTAAATTTTCATCTCCAGAATGCCGGTCTAATTAAACATTGTATATGGGATAACCTGCGGTCGTAGTGACCACATTTACAGTGTGGTAGTTGCTAGCTGGATGTAATCTCTGCGAACAAATAAATAGGAAAAAATGCAGGATCCGATAATGCTTGTTGGAAACGAGATACAGTGATCTTTTTTTCCCACAGAATTTCGTCCCGACGGGGAATCAATGTTGCATTTGCATCTGGTAGCGCGACTCGTTTCGCTGGCTCCTCCGCGGACGGATAAATGCTTGCAGCAAGAGGAACGAGTCTAATCTTCGAAACTACTACTGAAGTCGATTCAGCGGCTAAACCGACACGCGCACGCAAGTGCACGCACACGTACGAACGTTCTTCTCGAACCGCCTTCACACATCGGAACGCCAACCAGCGTTACAGAATTCCCCGGGTACGTGACTCCCGTGTAAACACGTATGCCCGTCCACGTCTATGTGCCACCACTACCACCACCATCGCGTTCCCAATATTATCATAATTCGATCGGCTCCCGACGATCGCGTATAGTCGTTCGATTTTCACGCGTGACTAATTCGATCCTTTTTCCGCAACCGCTCGCTCGCTCGCGAAGTTCGATAAGCAAACTAAGCGAACATGCGAAGTGTTTCGGACTGGTTCGAGCACCGGTCCGGACATGTTTGAAGTCCGAGTACGAATCATCCGGAAAAATCAATTTAGTTGGAATGCGGACAACGAGTTGCTGTTCTGGTAATTCAATCGGGTCAATTTGTTAGGCATTTGGTAACGGGAAAAATTTTTTTAAAATTGTTTAAATCATTCGGAGGAGTCTATTTGTCACGCATTGTTATTTAAATAATTCGATGAGGTCGATTTATTAAAAATTCGGTCAACTTCTTGATAGAATAATTCCATAAAAATATGTAATTCAAGATGACCTTATTGTTTAAATTATTACGAAAACTCACGGTTTATAATTCAGTAAAATGTTTAAATGATTCAAGAACGAGCGATTTATTGAAATTTGAAGGTCAACCTGTGGCAAGTGTGACCAACTATTTCAGTATTTCTCCTATCGAGAATTATCAGTTATTTATTTTGGATTTATCGGTTTGGAATTCTCGCTTTGATTTCTTTTTTGAGATCCTTTTTTCACTGCCTCGAAGGTATATCGTATCAGCGCTGACTCTTATCAAAGTTGCTGATAAGTTCGGGCTGAATGAACTTCAAATAAATAGTAATTAATATTCGAGAACTTTCAGATAACAATTATAAGATGTTAGATAAGAGATAGATTTATTTAAAAAATCGGGAGAATGGCTATATTATGATGATGACGATGGCACTGTTTGTGTGTACGTTTTAAATTAAGCGTAATATATACCATTGATTATTCATACCACATTCATAATTCACATTGTAATAATGTTTATATTCTAACACCTATTTCGTGCTGTTTATCATATCTCAATAATTATATTGTATATTATGAATGCGATGCATAGTATGCAGTACATAATTTATAATATGTTTACATATGATAGATGGAATACTTGAGTGTTCTATTTTTACAGATATTCAGAGCGTATTCGAATTTAATAGAAATTATAATATTTGGTGGAGCCACAGAAGGTGCAATAAACAAAATTGAATGATAACTTCATTTCGCATTATCGCTTCTGGTTTCCCGAACGATTTTCTAACAACACATCGATAAAATCGTTGACCATCAATGAGTAATCGATAACCTACCGGTAATCGGTAGCAACCCCTCGAAACCGAACTCGAGGGTGAAATGTTCAAATTACCAATTCCGTTAGGGCTTTTACTTCCAACGAGCGACACGTCATGGCCGTGGAAACACGCCCGAAGGCATCGGGGAAAATATCAATTCTGACGATAAACAACACACGCTTCATTGCCTCTGCAATTTTAAAAAATACGTCACCGTAATCTCGAGAAGTGGTACTTCATTTATAAAACAATGGCCCTCTATTCTCAAACATTTCATCAATTCTAATTTATTTCTAGTTTATCTATTGAAAATAATTCTATGCGTTCAGATAATAATTACGAGACTCTTCAACTACAAAATATTGTATAATATTCCGTTCTATATGCAAATGGTCGTGCATACATTAAATATAAATTGACTCCGTCAAATATTATGGTTTCTTGCGTCATAGCAACAATTCTTTCCCGAAGTTATCTTAAAAGCTAGGAAATCCTCCTACATTTACAGTCCGTTATTCAAATGAATTCAGCTCACAAAAAATTATTAAAATTCTATATCCTGAATATTAGGTGCCATAATACTAATGGTCTGCATTAATTGCAAGATGAAAAAGCAACATAGGCATCCATTTCTCATCCCAATGATTTACTTAAATTCTTTAAACGCGCATACTGTGTTCATTTTTCTTCTAAATGCGTACAAATTGCAGTCTACTCATCTGACTAAGAATTCTCCCAGCAACATTGCTGCCCAAGAACGAAACAAATAAAACAAATGTGTGGAATGAAACAGGTAACGCAGGTTCGATTAAATAAAGTGGAAATATCCGTGGAAAGTTCCTTCACAGAGGAATATTTCTCGGCAAGCCGAATATTGCCTGGCTAGATCTGCATCGACTGCGCCAAGTATCAGGTAAACTAATTTCTCTGGAAATTCTATCCAGCCCCGTCGGCGGGGAGTCATCTATGGCTTCGAGCCGAGAAACCGGAAACGGGGAAACGCGTCGCAGTGTCCTGATCGGACCGGCCCGTTTTCGTTGAACGTGACCGTCGGGACGAGCCTCCATGTTAACCGTCGCCTCGAGAGCCGCCTTTATTGCGCAGCGACCACGTCGAAAAACCTAACTCGCTAACTACCGGCTGCCTCTCCCTCGCGAACCACCCGAAAATCCCGGTCCCACTAATCCCTCGATCAACTTATCAACGCTATCCCCTCAAAAAAGAAAAACCTCTGTTCAATCGTAACGAAACGCTCGTCTGACGTCAACAGTCGGCTTCAAGAGAGAACGGAAACTCGGAAATGATCTGAAACCCGGAATACGAAACTCGGTGGAGCAGTCGTGCACTCGATTTTCCCGCGAATCGATAGCTCGGTTAATCGTCCAGGTACCCCGGTACTCCCAGAGCACATTTTCCGGTTCGTCCAAAATATTTACACCGGGGAACAAAAGAACGTGTTCCCAGGAGCGGACGGTGAAACGCCAGCGCCACGGTGAAGAGGGGAGAAGAGAGATAGAGAGGGGAGGGGGAGAAGAAAATGATCAAGATTTTCGACCCATTTCCGGGCCGACCTTCGTACCATCTGCGGCACATAAACAAGGAACGATCGGTAATCGGTCTGAGGAGGCGGGTAACTGGATACAGAGATCGCGAGCAGCTGAATAAAGGGAGACTGGGCTGTTTTATCCAATTTTCTGCAGAGAGCCTATTGTTTATGACGGTTTACCGGGCTATTTATTATATTCTTGATAACGATGGGTCTATACGAATAGATTAATACTAATTACTTACTGCATCTCGACGACGACCGGGCTCACGGTGCACATCCCGCTGGCGACGGCACGGCAGTCACGGTCACAGTCACGTAAGCACCGAGCGGCAGCAACGATGATGGTGTCGATGCGGTGCACAAACGGAGAAACACTCATCACTGTCACCCAGCACCCCGATTTTGTCGAGAGAGAGAGAGGGGGGCGGGGGGAGAGAGAGACTGAGAGAGAGGGATAGAGAACCTCGGACCTCTCTTGTTTCTTCTCTTTTCACGATACGCTAGGGGGGAGAGTCCAGGGGCGGCCGAGGAAAAACCAGAAACGGACTCGGAAACGAGAGACCGACTCGAAATCGAGCGTTCCAGACCGTCTAGATTTTTAGATCCCGTGCAGAGACACTAACCAGACCGACCCGACACGCGAAATCGACCCGCACACTTTTCGACCGACGACGACTTTTTTCGTCTTTTTACCCGCCCCGTTACGCCGCGCGGCACACAGTATATCACTTCTCTCGGTGGTTTGTCGAGGCGTTTCGTGTTGTTGGGTTCCGTCAGGGTTCGGTTCTGTTGTGATTGTTGGCCAGTTAGGCCAGCCACCGCCGTGATGGCCACCAGCCGATCGGCAGGCAGCAGAGAGCACCGCGCTCCTGGCTCGTAACAATTTTTAACCTCGCTCGCCAGGACTGATTCGATGCAGCCGAGTTTCTTGACTGAGCGGCCGATGCTCGCCGAGCCGTGCCCCGCGAGACTCCATGCCTGCCAACGCGACGCATGCGCCGCGGAAATGTCACTAGATTAGGCGTGGAGACGCGGACCTCCGCACCGCTCGGCGAATCGATCTTTTCGATTGATTACAATCGGAAACGAATTCTATTGATTCTTTCCATCGATTGGTCCATGGAATAATCACACGATTAAATAGTTGTTTATCGATATGTTTCACGGTGGCAACTCGGTCAAAGGCTATTTTGACATTGGCGTTTTGAATTTTATGACGGAAATGGCGTCTGCTGATGCATACGTATGTATAGGCGATGAAAAGACATTATTGCAGTATCTTTCTGAACAGAAATTAGTAATTCGTATTTTAAATGTGGATTAATATAGGAAAATTTATGGGAACCAAAATCGGACTGATTGTATAATAAAATATGTAAGTAAAAGAGTAGAATGAAATATGAATAATATACAATGAAATGTAAAAGAATAGGAAAATACAAATAAAATTGCATGAAACATAAACAAACCAATACAGTAAAGTATGAATCAAATAACGGAACAAGATAATAATAAAATCGAATTTGTTAATACCATAACAAATTCTTCTACAGATGATTTCGTGATACATGTACGACGGTTTGTTGTTGTGGAATGGTTTTTTTCTTTCGCGCTTGATCTAATCAAGATATTCCCTCGGAGCGTATTCGAGAACGGAGATAAACATGTCGACGTTAATTTAGAGCGAGGAGCTCGTTAAATCGATTAAGAAGTCATCGTGGATCGCTGCAATTTCTTGTTCTGCGAACGAAAGCGCAAGATGTGAGAGTGACCCTCTTCCGCGGGCCGCTACTAGGTCGCCGAGAATTTCTCGTTTAAAGAAGATGCGTTTCTCTAATTTGCTTCTCCTGCCGTGGATAATTGTTGCAACTCTTATTCAACATGTTCCACAGGGAAATTTATGAGCCGGAAACTTGTTCTACACGTTGTTCATAGCCGATCGGACTGGCGAAACGAAAATATGTTCTCATTAGCAACCTCAATGATAAATTGCACTGCAGTGTACAGTGATTATTGTAAAAATATTTCTACGAAAATTTATTTATTTTCAATACGCAAAAAACAGTATAGCCGTTCACAATAATTAAACTGCGGATCTCTATACAAAATAAAAATTGTCCAAGTCAATTGTAAGAAACAGTAAAGAAAAATGTGTTTCTTCTTTTAATAATTTTGGTAAATCTCGTAATATTTATTATTATTATATGGACTATTGTTCCCGGAAGAGATCATCAAAACAAATCAATAATACGTCTCTCTTTCTCAAAACACAACGCAAGAAAGCCTTAAATAGGAATGTATCAAAAAAGGTTCGCAAAATAAGTCTCTCATTGTTCTATATTTATTACAGTCAATTCTACAGAAAAATATCATGCGGGTTCAATAAACAAGCCCAAAAGCCAAAAAAGTACGACTCTGAACGATTCTGAAAGATTTGCTTCTGGGGATATGTTCAATTCGCGGATTGGCAGCGCAGTGTCGGGGCATTGGTCACTCGCCGAAGTGGCGGCACGCGATTGGTCGGCCGCGGGATAGCGCAACAATGGCGGCGTTCAGTGGTGGGGGACTCGCGAGGCACGTCGCGCGTCGCATCGTGCAGCTGAGTTCGTGGCCGTGCGTACGAGTCCCTAACCTGTCGAGCGTGGTTCGTGTCTTGATCGCGCGTCATCGAGTCATCGATTGCTGACTGTGCCCGTGTCTCGCGGCCGTGTAATTTGCGTCTGGCTGGCCGGACGACCGCGTCGCGACGCCTGCTGTTCAGCTGTGAACAGTTCACAACGCTTGAGGACGCGGCGATGACGGAAAGCTGAGGGCAGGATCGCTCTTATTGTGAATGAGGTAGGAATAACGTGTGTCCTGAGTGTGCAAGATCGATCTTCCCCCGAGATCGAAACGCCGAGTGAAACGATCGAACGTGTCTCTACCAGTGTAAAAGAACCGTCCCGAACCGCGCAAGTGTCGGAAATGAAAGTTCAGAAAATATTTTTTCTCTATCGATTTCGGGGTCGCGACGGTTTTACAGAGTGGGGTTAGGTTAATTGTTATTGTGACACGCGGTTTCCAAAATGGAACGCGAGACTCGAAGAAGTTCCGATTGAGAAGTGTAGTGCGAGTTCAGGTTCGATTGCTGTAATGTTGCTGTACTGGAATATTTCGTTGATCGATGTGGGATTGGTTTAGAGATCGTGTCAGAATGTACAGGTTTGACATAATTTGTGTCAGAATGTACAGGTATGAAATAATTTGTGTACCCTGATAAGTGGTGTAGTTTTTTTTCGAAGCTGCTGTTACTGATAATTCGCGATGATAACGACGATCGATAACCTGTGGTGACACGTTCGGTAAGATGGTAAATATTTGTACCGTAGTTGCCGGCTTTTGCGAATACAGTCTGGGATAAAATTCCTATTATGACATTACCGCTATATTATTCTTTTTTATTTTTTCTTTATTATCAATTAATTTAACATTTAATTTTTTAGAGAAATTATACGGAACTGCATGGAGAATTGTTGACTGTGTTGATATGTTTCATTAAGCAGGATTGGTATTTTCTTTCTTTATCTGTGGGTATATATAATAAATAAAACGGCAACAATGTTAATTCAATAGAACTTCAATTTTGTTCTGGACTGTACAACATTTTTGGAATGTTGCATAGTCTATGGCAGTGCAACGTGTTTCCGTAGAGGACAACTCGATTGAAAGTGAAGAAAGGAATAGCGTTATTTAACGCGATGCAATCATCGGCGGGTCATTTGGGTTAACGATGAACTCACGTGCTGAATGATGTACGCGCGTTGCGTTCGAATCACTCGATTGTTATCTGACGATACTTCCTCGATAAAAAAAAATTACAAGGTAGCACAATGTCATAAGTTGCTGCGAACAGGCAATTAGATTTCTCTAATTATTCTCTATCGTTCGGAGATGCGCAAAGTGTAAATAAAACGCGGAGAATATTTAATCGAGCGTTAAATTTTCGACGATGCGTCGCGCATCTTTTATGGCGCATCGTTTATGGCGTTAGACTGTGCTCGTCGAAAACCGGTTTCCCCCGGTGGCCTTCTGAGAGCTTTATCGAAACGACGATAAAATAATCCGCGATTTTTCCCGGGGTATCGGAATATTTCACGAGACCGGAAATATCCGTAGATCGGCGGAATGCGTCGTAAATAAAGTTGTTTACGAATTATGTTGATTAATATCCGGGTGCAGGTGTGCCAGATTAACGAAGCCGACACTAAAAATATAACTGAAAAATATCGAGTACCAACGTTCGTTCTGATATGGGCATTTCTAGATTGGAAACTAGATCAGACGGTGTTGCCAATAGAAAGTAGCATGGGGTCACGGATCTAGATTATGGAAGTCAATGGACTCGTGAATCAACAAATCAGGACTAAAAATGATATGAATGAATTCGTCCAGATACATTTTAAATTATGTCCACGAAATTAAATGTTTAGAAAATCGTCTTAATTCAATGCTTTATGTGGACGAGAACGTAGAGTTTATTTAATATAGCAATCTTGGGTATCCTTTTTCCTTAACGTGCTCGAGGAGGATAAAAATAATCTCTTGAATTATTCATGGCTGTAATCGCGTATCCTTTCAGTATTTTTCTTGAATTTTTTGTTAGCTTCTTGGGACATATTTCCTTGGTTTTTGATACGCGTTCTACATTCTTGTTGTCAATCATGTTGCCTGCATTTTATTCCACTAAATGTACAAATGGTGCAACAGCCGCTACCCAATAATTGCATAAATAATCATAGTTGTATTTTTACATATAATACTAACTATACTAATACTATCGTACTTTTTGTACGATATTTAGATTGTATAGATGATATTTCTGTTTGTTTAAATAATATTGAAAGGTTTTAGCATACCCGACAATCAAACAGAAACTGAACTAGCCAGCCAGATTACATTACGTATGCTCGTGCCTTCATCGCAATTTACATTCCGTCTCGCAAATTTACTGAATAAAATGTAAATTGTAATACAAATATACAGGCCGCTGTTGGAAATCGTAATGGAACTGGAACGGAGGCTGATTTTCAAAAGAAAAATATGTCGAAAATATACAATAAAATTCGTCGGTTCGCGAACTCGTTTTCGCAGAGAATGAAATTTGAAAATTTGTCGAGTACACACGCACTTCGTTAAGCCCTGATTGAAACCTGTGGAAATACAATAGAACGTTAAATCTTCGGGTCCGTTGTATTATTTTCTTTTCGCGTCGCCGTTCGTTCGCATTAAATCCGCTATAAAATTTTATCCCTTAATGCCATGAAATTGACTCTCGTGTGTTTTATGGAAGTGCTTTAAAAATTTATTGTTTGTCTATCTCTCTTCTCGCGAAAATGACTGGTCGTGTATTCATACATATATTCATGCTTATGTTATGAATGTACATTCATACTTATATTATCGATATATTCTAAATGCGCGTGCATACATATTTATTTACAGGGTATTTGTAAATATTTATTAAACGGAAATATCGGTAAACAGTACACGGGAAAATGTATGCAGTTGGACGATATTTTAACGGTATAAATAAATTATATATAGAGAGCAACAAACTTGGTAAAGTATCGCATAAATAGAAGTAAAATAAATATTGTATGAAAAATACTGTTGCAATAAAATAAAAATGAATGGGTAGAATTAAATATACATAAAATATTTAAAAAGTGTGAACAGAATGATAGAATATTAATAAAATAATGCAACCAGATCAGAATTAGACTTAGCATTCAAAATATTCGAATTAACGCAGGGAAGGCTCTGAAAAAGATTTTGTTTTGCAAAAGAATCCGCAGTTGGTTAATTAGCGAGCGGTTCCATTAAAAAAAGAAATCGATTTCTTTCGTTTCAAAGGCAAAAACGTGCAGAGTACCTACAGAATTTTCCAATCGACCTAATAGAAAGCCTATAGCACACGGATGTGCGGACACACGGGCATGTGAAAGCAGACGAAAGGCAGCCAGGATCTATCGCGCGTGCTCGAAAGTGTCAGTGAACTCGAATTCAACCGCTAGCTACCAAACTCCACCCGGTGCGCGCGATTTTCCCCGAGACGGTGTGTCTTCTCCCCGGGAAAACGTCCTTCCTAATTCGCATAATCATCAGAGAGAACCTGACAGACCGTCCAACAATTTTATCCTATTTTATAATTATTTCTTAGCACAGTAACGTCACGATATATCCGAAAGAGATGAGCATGACATTTCTGAAGAATTTATACCCACAACTTTTTCATTTTTAATTACTTTTCTATGAAACTTTTACCATTATATGGGCGACATTTTTCCGGTTAAAATGAGCCCAAGCACGACGCTATTTCGATCATATTTACTCGTGTAATCCACGATTTAATAGAACCTCTACTATCCGAACCGAGTTCGGGTAATAGAGGTTCTACTAAATTGTGGATTAAACGAGCAAATGTGATCGAAATGGTATCGTGTTTGTGTTCGTTTTAATCAGAAAAATATCGGGGACATTTTAAACAAACAATTTTATAATTATTTTAATCTTACGTGATTCAATGTAATACATCGAAAGAAAATTAAACCGACCTTTAAGAAAAAGTAAAAGGAGTGCTGGAAGATTGTTATTTTTGTAGGATTGATATTTATGGAAGATATGTTTTCATTTAAAGAAATATAGCAAATGAGAACAGCTCTCAATGATGACGAGTAGAAGCAGGGACCGATGTGATTCGATAAAAACGGTGCTATCGTAATTACCGGTGTCGAATTTCACACGTTCAGCTCTGCTCACGTTACCGTATACATACACCGTCGATCGAAACTTCTGATGATCAACAGGATACTTGGCTAAAAGGGGAGGGGCGAGCAGGTATTCGGTAACACAGGAATAGGAAAACGTATGGGAACCGCCGCGATGCAGGATGTGTCCCACGCGACGTCATTGAAGCGTTGGGTCGACCATTTTGTTCCGTGGATAAATCGAACGAAAATCAATTTAATCCTATTCTTCTAAAATAAGAATCATTTGCAACATTTGCTTTAAACAACCGAGTACGAAGATTAAGGAATTGCGATTAAGAAAGAAAGAAAAAATTATTTAAGGAATTGGGAAAATATCATTGTTTGGGAAATAAAATGAATGGAAGAAGACGTTCGAAATAAAGTCGCTAGAATAAGAGATCAGATTCGTTCATTCATTTTAGTTCGTAGCATGCCACGTGTCGAGGTCGACAACAGCGAATTTCATGACTATTAATGATCAACGTTGTGTCATTCGCATTCGCATTTCTTTATTATTGAACCGAGCCTCGTGTCGACAGTCAGTCAATAAACCAGGGCAATAATTGCCGGCGTATAATTAATTAACCGCTACAGTTGGCATCGTTATTGCCTATTATATTAGGTTACTATTAAACCAGACGCGTGCACGCGCGCCCGCAGGATCTATCGGAATAATTTAGTATTAATACGTACTTTAAGAATTTATAAGGTCTTTCCTCGGATAAATTATGCACGGTGGAGAAGTGAACAAGGACGGCTGAGAGAGTCGAAGGTCTCCGCAACCATAAACGCGATGAGCGATCGAGAAAAATTTTAACGACGCGGCGAGTCGATTGCACTATAGCAATTAAAAATTTCGATTTTAGCAATTATCTCGGAAACAATTTAATAATTTCCTTTTTCTCATTTCGTTTAATACTTTATTATTTTATCTTAATTTTTTAATATATTATTTTCTGATGTTTGTTTCGATTATGCATAGGGTTCGATCATTATGGAGAGATCATTGGCGAATGTTTTAGTGGACGCATAATTTTCGAGGCTCCCCGAACGTTACATTTGTCATTATATTCCGCGGCGATACTAAATCACTACGTATTCCCCAGCGGTGTGGCGATAATTTTCCCGCCAAAAATTTATGAAATGCAGACTGAATTTATACAGTACATTAAACGTAGTGGCGGGAAATACCGCGGCGCCGTGGGCTAAATTATTGATCTAAATTGAATTTGGTTTCCACCGACACGAATATTAATCAGATGGTTTAACGCCGCCGCCGCTGCCGCCTTGTTAATTATTAAATATTCCCTGGCACCGTAACATATTTTCTGTTTTTGACAGTTCAATTAATAGTGCCAGCGCGTCTAGTTAATTAATTATTGTTGTCGTTAGTTGAACGCTTTATTTCCACGTGTGGCGTCATTGTTTAAACAAACATAATGACCGTCGGGCACGAACTAATCAATTTATTGCCCGTGGATTATGCGAATTTTATGTACAAGCAGAATAGTGGAAATTTTAGAAAAATTTATAAGGACTTAAAATAATAAAAACATTATTTCTTTAAAAAAGCATAGATAACAATATATCCGTTACCAAAATGTTGGTGACATTTTTCTGATTAAAATGAGTCCAAACTCGACACAGTTTCAATCATATTTACTCGTTTAATCCACGATACAGTAGAACCTCGAGCATGAGTTCGGATACTAGAGGTTCTACTAAATCGTGGATTAAACAGGCAAATGTAGCCCAAATTGTATCGTGTTTGGACTCATTTTAAGCAGAGAAATGTCACAAATATGATGCTAAAAGTTTCATAAAAGAATCTTTAAAAATGAAAAACCATTTTTTTTATTTTTGAGGATAAATTCTTCACAAACATCATGAAAGTTTCGATAATACGTTTGAAGAAGATCTACTACAAAAATTGTGTGAAAAATCTGTCGATCGTTCTTTCGCTTGTCAGCCGGAAAAATGAAACTTTGCACAACCATTCGCCAGTCGTTGTAACCTTGCTAACTATATCCCGCACGGCGACATCGAACCGCGGCCAATACGGAATATCTAGTTACCAGAATAAAATGCCGAAGACTCCGACGGTATCGAAAAACGCGGTTCAGGCCGGTTCGACGTGGGATAATATCGAGGGATCGCTGGGGAAACCAGTGCGGCAGGGTTTTATCTGTCCCTTTTTCCCGGTGATATGATAACCCGACGTGATACCGACACGGGATCCGAAGATAGCTGTAATTTTCGAAAAAAATTTGCAGCGAAAGCCCTTGCGCGAATGTAGCGTATCAAACTCACGTTTCCACCCGTCTTTCTACCGCAAAACTGTTTCCCAAAAAAGGAATCTTTTAGATAGGCCAAAAGTACAGATTTTTCTGTGCAAAATGAGCTAAGATAGTTTTTTGTACGTTTTGTTTTCACGAAGTTACAGTAGTTTGAATTTTTCGAATACTATTGCGACCTTTTATTTATTTCCTATTGCAAAAGTATCCTGTAAGAAAAAAATAATTAGCAGCGTTGAAAGTATAGGTTTCACCCTACAAAATGAGCCTAAGCACATTGCTGTATGACCCTTTTTTACAAAGTTACAATTTGTTAAATTTTTTAAATGTAAAATTCTTAAGAGTTATAGCCGTCTCAAAAATGCGATGAAAAATCGCGAAAATGAAAAATCTTGAGGACGGTGAAATACGGCGTTGGATAACGTTAATTCGTGTGTGTTTTCTTCGGGGGATAAGGTCGGCCTTGAAGCACCGACACGGCGGCGCGATAATTAATTGAAGCACACGCAACGATCTTCTAATTCCAGGGCAGAGTATGAAATAATGATAGGACGGGCCAGCCTACGATTATATTTTTCCCCGTGTATCTCTACTAGCTTCGCAGGAGGGATGAAAGATATAATTAAGACGCATTAGAAGGAGGAGGAGGAGGCGGAGACAAATGGTACTCGCTGGTTGTTCTATGGTGTTCGCTTTAATCCCTTTAATTGCCTAATGCCTGGGAAATGGAACCGTGTCACGCGATCAGCCCTTTACATTGTAACGTAATACCTGTTAATTATCATTTAAATTAATACGGTAACATCGCGATAGATGCGAGGGACGCGCGTGAGCAATATTTGCGAAAATATTTAGTCCCACTACTGTGAGTTATACCCCTTTAAGAGCCCAGAACGTTTTTTGTTTTTAATTATTTTTTAACGAAACTCTTACCATCGTGTTTGTGGCGTTTTTCTGCTTAAAACGAGCCCAAACACGATAGAATTTGGGTTACATTTGCCTGTTTAATCCACGATTTGGTAGAACCTCTATTATCCGAACTGATGCTCGAGGTTCTACTATATCGTGGATTAGAAGAGTAAATATGATCGAAACTGTGTCGTGTTTGGATTCATTTTAATCGGAAAAATGTCGCTTTTATGTCTAGCATTAGTATGCTAGTGGTTAGTATGTTAAACGCAGGCTCCAGAAGAGTATCGAGCACGGTGGAATCGTAGGAGCGAAGGCACGCGAGGAGAAAACATGAGCGGAAGACATAATTAGGACGAGCCATCCTTCGTTCAAGTTTCAGAGCACTAGTTGCAGCCATTACGAATTCTACGGCCTTGTTCTTTGCTCGTTAAATTTAATGCCGGCCAATTCCCTCGTCCGCCATGCTCGCTCGCGTTTCAGCAGCTACCTTCTCAAATCTGCTTTCTCGGGGACCGTCAGTTCGTCTGCTGCTGTTCCCGTTATCTTGTTTTTCCATAGTGTACCCATAAAGTCCCGTGACACGCGTTCCGTGTCTCCGAACTTTTTAATACCTTAAAACTGATTTTTTTTTTCTAACGATTCCTCGATGAAACTATTACCAACACATCCGTTACACTTTTCTCTTTTAAACGACACCAAACACGATACAATTCGGATTTTATTTGCTCGTTTAATCCACGATTTAGTGTAACCTCTATTATCCGAACACTCGTCCTCTATTATCAGACGCGAATATCTTGGGATTGACCGATCGGAATGGTACGATCATGGTATTCGTTGGATTCGTCTTTTCGTGCTCTACAAGAATATCTAATAAAAAACAAGGTTTCGTTAAATAAAAAAATATAAATAATTTTGAGACAATCAGGCAGGCATTTATGTTATCCCCTCTAGCTGGAGACTTTGAGCGGTAGAATTATACACGTTAGACTTGAATTTTGAAAGCTATGTTGCGGCTACTGTAAGATTTAGAATCAGATTTATTTTTCCAAGGGAAACACTTTGAATCATTTAAGGGTCGAAACCGGATCGATGGAGGGAATTATGCAACGAGGCGAAGCGTGCGTGACAGAAGAAAACAGAAATTGTTTGTACGGCTCATCACATTCGTTGACTTTCACTCGCAGTTAGCGATGAAACGCGGACTATGACAAGTGCCGGCGTAAATTACGTTCCTGTTCTCCAACCTCGCTCACCCCTTGACCTTATTCTTCGTTTTCACTTCGCCACGGTGAACAAAAGGATTCCCTGTTCGTTTCTACTCGAACGAGCGTTCATTTTTCAGTATCTCGCTCCGCGGAGACCGTTTACACGATCCTCCCACGAAATTCTTATTCCCCTCGATCTTCGTTTCTATTTTCCGCTATTTATTCTGCTCAGATTTTCCTGGAACCCTCGCCCGTCGAGATCCACTATCAGATATTGGTTTCTACCTTTGAGCCTTTGCCCTCGAGGAAGATTAATGATTTCTAGACTCTTTGATATCTGTACTATTTGTCGTCGAAGTTTACTTGTACCTGCAAGATTTCAAATAACGAAGAGAGATTCTACGAAAAATGTTTTCTTTCTTGCTTCTGTCTAATAACAGTGCATCGAGGTGTGTTTATTAAAGTATGTCCTTTATGTTTGCAGAAATGAGTGGTTCTCGACTTGGCAGGGGCCGTGGTGGCCGCCTGGCCCTCTATGCGGGTTGCGGGGTGATGGTTGTTTGTCTGGTGTTCCTCTACCGTGCTGCCACCTCGGAAATGTACAGACTTCAAGAACGTGAGATTCAGTGTACTCACCAGCAAGGAGCACTTGCTGCTCAACTCCAAGGTACCGAACATTCTGAATCATATTTCTAACTTATAGCTGATCAAACTACGAATAAAACTTTAACTTTGTACAATGTACATCAGAAGTTGACAGAAGTATCATTTAGACACTAGCATCTCATTATTTGCCTGCTATGACGCTACAACAGTCTTCTCTGGTTCATTTTCAGTCATATTCGAGTACAAAACACGTCTGGAAAAGTCTCTAGCAGAGGAGAAGACTTCGAACGCAGCAGTGAAGCAGGAACTCCAGCAGCGTGCCTCCAGAGAAAAGGACCTACGAGACAAAGATGGTAGGGAAGCGATGCAAAGATTCGAGTCCTTGCAACAGACATACAAGATGCTGCAGTCGGAGCACCAAGATTTGAAGGAGGGTTGCAAGAAGCAGGAGACGCAAGCCTTGGAGAACATGAACAAGCTGGAGGGAACGCTGCAGAAGCTACGCACTCACATAAAGCAACTTAAGGAGGAGAAAGAGACGAAAATCAGGGACTTGGAGGATCTGAAGAACAAATACATGAAGATAGATACGGACAAGACAAGGCTCGAAGAGAAGTACAAGGATCTGTTGAAAAACACTGGCGATACGGACAGTACTATCCAGCATCTGACGAAAGTAGTGTTTCAGTTGACTCGCGAGCTGGAGGACGTTAAGGTATGAAGCTGTATTATTTTTGTTTCGTGTTTCTTGACGCGAAGTGTCACAGAGTGCTAGAGAGAATGATCTCAAGAGTGGCGAATGAGTTTCAATGGATCTTGGTGTCTTTCTGTTGGCAGAAATCTACGAACATCTCCCAGCGGACGGAGCAGCAGGGTGCGAAGCCTGCGGCCGGCTCGTCTCAACAGCAACAGGTAAGTCCACCGAACAACAGTGCTAGAAACCCGCAGCCCCTACACGCACCCCGCAATCATCACGCAATCGGAGACCCCCTAGAGTCAGGTAACCAACTAGCGAACGAGGACGCGAACGAGAGCAAGATCCGTTTCGCGCAGAAGAACGGAAACATCGTGCCCGTTGGCGTGAACGAAGGAAAGGATGGGGAGTCGCAAAACTCGCTGCCGTTGCCGTTGCTTTACAACTCGCAGGCGAACAGCCAAAAGAAACTAGACGATCAGGCTAAAGACGATGAAAACCCTGACGAGGAACAGCTAAAGCAAGTGATACCGCCGCCAAATCAAATTAACGAGAACGTTGTCGACAAGAAAGTATCCTCGAACTCGCCAAACCTCGAGGTCCCCTCGTTAAAGAACAACGATTCTCCTGATTAACTCGTTGGGAGAGCTGTGATCCCGAAGAAACAGACAGCTAGGGAAATTTTCAACCGTTCATAGATTTAGAGGTTATGTGTGCGAGGTCTTAGCAGTTTTGCTACTGGGGCGAGCTCCGATGACGATTATTCTTACGAAGAGAATATACGATCCATTTTGCATTTTTAAGAGCCAATTTTGTTGGTAATTGTTTACTTTAAGAGACATCGATCACCTTGACGTATATTGTCAAGGACATGAGTAGTTTTTAGTTACGGGTTCATCGGCAGTCTCTTATAGTTTTCGAGATATTTAAAGTTTAATTGTTCACTGTGTGGGACTATAACTAATGCAAACCTATTTCTGCTTTAAAGGTTGCTCAGACTGTTGACCTTGGCTATATATCTAGAGGTCATTCAAGGTTATCAATCAGAAGTAGATTTAGGTTAGGTTATAATCCCGCTCATACTAAACATTAAATATTTCCGAAATGAAAGTAGATAATTCCACAATTTTTTTTTATGAAAGCTTATCTGTTAGCTTAGATTTTTTTTATAAAAGGCACAATGTTACTAGGGTTACCAGAAGTGAGAGAGCCCGGAAATTTGGAATTTAGAAGAAGGAATGACTTCCATTTAAGAATTGAAGAAAGTTTTAAAGTATTTATGAACTAGACATTTTTAACATTGAAACTAAATTTTTGCGAAGGGTTTTATTACCTTTGCCCAAGTATGGTAACCCTGCGTATTATAATTTTAATGAAATCAGTTGAAAATATTATTTACGATTAACACGAATTAGAGAAACATGTTTGAGACCCTCTGCAAAGGGTCGACAAAAGTGCCTTGATGCACCATAGTTGTTCATGCCCTGCGGAGATCAGAGATTCCTTTGGTGTCACTGGTAATGTCCACACATGCACGTAACTTGCATGGTACGTACTGGGTGCTGTAGATAGATTTTGAACTGGTCCGAACCGTTTTTGGGGGAGAATCAGTATCTCTTCGCACTGTTAGAAAATTGACAGTAGACTAAGTTATACAGTGGTGGTGCTCAAAACGAATAAACTTGTCTCGCGAAAAGCATTAAAAGATATTACTATTAAGGTGGTAGAAAAGGTTGTACGTGTAACGGAGTATTACACAGTGGATAGATATTAAACGAATTTTATTGCATGACATCTCAACTTAACTGTTAATTTTTTCTCTCTTTTGTTTCCTTAATGTAACACAATTTTATTTTTTAAGACGCGATGATGCGAGAGTTGCCTTGTTGTGTCGAGCATTTTATATAGTTGAGTGAAGTAACAATGAAGACGATTCAGTGCCAAGTGTGTGGAACTTCAATGAGTCGTTGCAGAGTGTAGAATATTGTAAAGAAGAAATCTGTGAAGATCATGAGAGTTGTGTATACAAGTATTTATACTTGTCTATGGACATATCAGCTTTTGTCTCTTTGTTACGTATTGTCTCAATGAAGTTTGTGATGTATTTTTTTGAAAGGTTGTATCGTCAAACGATCTATCAATTTGTCTATATCAATCATTGATGTAAAGAAAATTGACTAACACGTCCCTATATTATTTTAACGGCTGGATTGTTAACACCTTTGCTATAGGTATTAACGTTTATATCTGCATAGGCTTCTTAACGAATGATCTGATCAAGTGCAATGTTCTAGGCACAGACGCTGTAATAAAGTGTAGCTTACAGTGATTTATCTCACAATTATTTTAGCAATTGTGTAAATGTCAATTTTTTCACGTTTTAATTTATGCTGTCCCACTTAACGATTTGTATATCCGCGAAAGAGAATACAGTAGTCTGTCGAGAAGTTAATCGAGTGAGAAAAAGAATGAAAGAATCCTATACGTGTAGCTTGCAAGCCGTACTGAATGTGCCTGTATGTCCGTGTTAATCAATGCATTTAATAAATTGTTATTATTTTGATCTGCTTGCATTTTTTCTGGCACCCTTGCACAACCTAACCGAACTAAAATCTGCTTCCATTTTACTAGTCTGAATACAAGTTTATTTATTATACATTACAATTAATTGATACAGAATTCAAATGAATTTAAACCTCGTGCTTTTGCTTTCTCGTTCAATGAAACTACTTCACAGTTGCTTGTCCCATATCTGTTTAATGAACTTCATCTCATGTTCGTACTAAGTTTAAACGGTCCAGGAAAATTTCGATGGTCTTCGGAAAGTTTGATCTCCTCCCTTCTAATACTATTTGTAGTTTAACTTCTGTCAGGTGGTTTTGTCCTCGCCAAGTAGCATGCTTTGAGCAAATTTCCATAGTAATGCGCTTTTGTAGCTTCGAGAGAGAGAAAGAGAGAGAGGGAGGCCTAGATTTGAAAAGCACCTATCCTCCGCCAAAGAGTCCAGGCAGGTAAGTTGGTGTTCTAAAATGTGATATGCATTTAATAGTTTTAGACTAGTTAAGTTGAGATTACGTAAAAGTCAAATAATCATGGAACATTTTATTAGAGAATGTTCAAAGGCTGGCCAGGTTAGAAGTCCAAATAATATGGGATGCACAATATCTACAGGGATTTTTTCTGGCATTGGTAAATCAATCGAAATAAATCAATTTTTCAGAGCACAGTGGCGAGCAGCTCGATGAAGTCGATCCCAGCAGTGAAGTTGGAGACTTCAACGTCCGCGAACAACCCTAATCCACTGTCTACAGCCATGGTTAAGCCACTTCCAGCTGCAAAACCGCTGTCGAAGTCCAAACTTCCAATTGGTGTACCGCCAATTCCAGTGTTGATCGACCAGAAGCTGGAAAATCAGGAGGAAAAACAGGATGACACACAGGGGAGACTAAAGAACGAGTCCAAAAAGAAAAAAGACACAGAGAGCAAAGAGAACGAGGACGAGAATGGCAATTTAGTTGCTCAGTTCCAAGGCAGAAGGAACGAAGAACATCATCCTGACAGGCGGGGATGGCTCAACGTTGTTCCTGGGATTCAGGAAATTGGGGACGAAGGCAATCATCTCCGACTTTCTGGGTACGTTTTAACAATTCTTTACTGTACTATTCACTTGATGAATACTTGCTCAAAAATCTTTACAATATACTAGGAACAATTCTTTCGTACGTGTATTAACAGTTTGAACTGTGTATTAACATATCTATTAATTATTTTCAGTTTCCAAGAGAGCGCCGACAAAATAGAGGCCGGTGACGACCAGTATGAAGTAGTAGATTATGGCAAGGAGCCTCAGCAGAAGAATAACGATATTCACTTGGTCGAAGGGGAAGACGAAGGCGAAGGTAATTAAAATGTTTCAAGAATACACAGCTAAACTACGTAATATAATTCTAATATTTTCAATTTAAGAATACTGAGATTGTAAAGATGCATCCATGAGGAATTATTTAATAAATTGATGTTATTTTTATAAAGTAATGTAAAATAGTAATTTTTAGTGCTCCATAAACCTAGTGTTAACATTGCTGTTTCTTGTTTAGATGAAGATGAACCGGCAGACTACCCCCACAATTTAAAACAAAAGAGACGTAAGTGAAGAGACGTTTTTGGAAGCTGCAGGACGTTACCGTGAAAGTAAAATGGTTACTTAAGTACTTGACCGTTTTTGTAATTTATGTTCGACACGAAAAGTGTAGTACTTTCTCCGTACCACAGTGAAACAGTAGAGGTAGAAACGTGACGTTATGGAGGAACTACTGTATTTACGTTTAAGGATTTGAATTCGAGGAAGGAGCAGCTTTACATTTAACAATCGCAATTAACGATACTCCACTTTTTTCCATTACTTAACAGACTGGTCGCTAACGTACATTCTTCGCGAGAAAACGAGAACATCGTTCTTTCTCTCTCTCTCCCCTCTCCTCTCTTCGTTCTAAATTCTGAAATTGGAAAATCTCGTACAATGATCTAGCCAAAATGTTTAGATAGGTGATATTCTATGCAAATGTTATTTAAGAGCCACTGCTCGGCTAAGGAACAAATTGTATTTTTATCCAGAAATTAGTGAGGACGCAGCGTGTCGATAGAAGAAACAGACTGTATTTTTCTAGATTCAAACATACCGTAAGAAAAACTGAATTAGGATTTTCATAATGAAAAAAGTAATCTGTCGTAAACGTTCGCTCTTTCAATGGCAGAATTTAAATTAAAAAATTAATATATACATTATGAATTTATTTTACATCGTATCTCGTCGATAGTTTCATTGTTTTCCATTTATAATTACTTTTTTTTTTACCGCAATTGAGATTCTAGTTTCTGTATAAACTATTCTGCCAGTGTAAGGGTCAATCAATTTCCTCCCTCACCGTGATGACGAAAGCGGAATCGTGACTTAAATGCACTCGATATTTAAGACGCTACACAAATAAATAAATCCAGATTTATTTATTGCCTATAAGCCGTCATTCAGGCGCTAACAATCAAGACTTAAAACAGAATGAAAGAAGATATACTTTAAGAAATTTATTACAGAAGATATGTTAATATTTGTTATGATCGTAGATGACTACTTGTATGCAGATACAGCGATTTACTTGTAAATAAAATTCTTTTTGGTACTAAAACGTACAAAAACTAACCACTCTTGAGCAAATCTTGTATTATAAATCATAAAATAGTAATTTCTCGATTCATTAACATCAACTGTACGCCGTATGTATATAATAATGATTACGGTAATTTAATTTTGGGTTGCTATATCCAAAGAATATTTAAAATATTACACAGAACCCGCTACAAGCAGCGCGACGGTGACGGGTTTGTGAACTAATTTTCAGAGAAAGCTTTGTGCCACCTCTTTTTCTGCGGGACTTCGAATACCCTGATACATATTGGGAAATTATGATGAGCGAGGAGGTATCCGACAAGGACAAGGATATGAAATTGCATTGTAACTTAGATTTATTTAATTTATTATTTATTTACACTTATTCACAACTTTTCTGCTTCTCTTCGCGCAGCTTCAATGTCCTGTTCCGTGACCGTTGGTGTTACTCCGCACTCCAATTCTTCATTTCGAATAAATGCCAGTTTCTCAGCTTTTTCACGAAAGAAGATCTTCTGTTGAACTCTCATTTCAGCCTTGTATGCATCAATTTTATCTTGAACGATTTTGTCACAATAATCTTGTGTTAATTTTCTAATTGAATCTTTCCTTGTCACCATACCCAACTTCCTGTAGTTGTTAAGATTAAAGCGATTAGTCAATTATTTATTTCTAACTAGAAAGCAATAGTCCAAGATGAGGAAGAAATACTGTACACTGGCATAGGTTTGTAAACAAGATTCAAACGCTCCAGAATCCATTCGAATCGTCTGTAGTCCCATTTACGCAGTAGTTTTAGTTGCTTGTGTCTCTTCTCAATTAATTCTTTCAGGAATACCTTTGCTTTTCTGTTTCTTGGTTGATCTTTAAAATACTCCTGCATGTGGTGTATCTCGCTCGTCATCGCTGCAACTGTAATAGTTCACAATTTCATAGAATCTTCCAAATAATCCACTCTTTTATTTCTATGTCCTCTCGAAACGAAGATGCAAGATACTGACTATAATCTGTCCAATGAGATGAGGCAGTGAAGCATCAGCATGAAAGGAAACTTCAACTCTATCGCGCTCGAGCGGCTATGCTTATATTTTAATAATTTAGAGTGAAAAATTAAAAAGCAACGGAACATGATCATACTTACTAGATGATTCGACAGACCCCCGATCGGAGGCATGCCTCTTGACTAATGCCATGGTCTTTTCCCTCTTTAAATTTCGAGCTGCGCTTCCATGTTGGAATTCCACGGAGAACATTTTCTTCACTATACTGCTTGCACTGTGTCAGACGAATGGATTGTTAATACATACAGAATTACTGTGTGTTCGACTGATGTGTAAAGTGATTAATTAATGATTAAACAATAAACAACCCGTATTCATAAGATAATTACTCATCCAATTCCTTCGAGCGGTCATAGTACAATTGAATCTCACTTGGTTTCACAGTAATATCCAAACCTAAATCCCCGGATTGAATAGGTTCCATTATGGGCACCTTCGGTGGTCGCTTCCATTCAATTTTATACTTTTCCATCGTCGAGGCATCACGGCTCAAACAACCACCAAACTTGTAAATATTATTGACCCTGACACAACCTAACCTACAAACGTTGACTGCTAAATTCATCCTGATCAGCCGCTGGATGATTCTGTCAATTAATTTCAACTCGGACTACTAAATGTTTTAAGTACACAAAATATCAATTAATAGAGTTAATTAGAATTAACCAGAGAGGAAACGAGAGTGCTCCCACCTCACTCCCGGGATTTCGTGTGTTCCCGGTATTGTGCTGACCCCTAGTCTCGTTTTTAGCCAGGATCAGATCCTAATCATTTTCGCAAGGGCCAAGGACAA